>NC_057814.1:405377443-405478394 GCF_018294505.1 Triticum aestivum | reverse complement strand
ACGAGGTCGCCGGCCGGCGCGGGACGGAGGTGTCGGCGGGAACCCGGGCGGCGGGGCGCGGGCTTCGGCGGCGGCGGGGCGCGAGCTCACGCGGGCCGGATCTGGGCCCCGCGGGCTGCGGGGTGGTAGGAGGCGGCGGCGACAGGTGGCGGCTCCCGATTGGCTGTGGACGGCGGCGGGATTTCGTCCGGCTCGGGCCGGACGTGTCCGGCGGCGGAGAGGGGAAGGGGTTAGGGTTGGACTGTGCGAAAAATTCGGAGGGGATCACATATTTATAGGTAGGAGGAGCTAGGAGACTCCAAATGGAGTGCGGTTTTCGCCCACACGATCGTGATCCAACGACGGAGAGCATGGAAGTGACTTAGATGGGTTATTGGGCTGTTTTGAAGGGGTGTTGGACTGCAACACACCAAAGGCCTTTGCGGTTACCCGGTTAACCGTTGGAGCATCAAATGACCTCCAAATGGAACGAAACTTGACAGGTGGTCTACCGGTGGTGTACCAAGGCCACTTGGCAAGACTCGGTCCATTCTGAGAACGTTTAACACCCGCTCACGAAAAGAGACAAGAGGGGTGCGCCGGTG
Organism: Triticum aestivum; assembly: GCF_018294505.1. Classification (NCBI taxonomy): domain Eukaryota; kingdom Viridiplantae; phylum Streptophyta; class Magnoliopsida; order Poales; family Poaceae; genus Triticum; species Triticum aestivum. Next base: position 405,477,810 of record NC_057814.1, on the reverse strand, counting down.
CGTGTGGGAGTGTCGGATTGCAAAACGGACAACGGGGAAAATGCTCGGATGCATGAGACGAACACGTATGCAAAATTAGATGCTCATGATGGCATGATATGAGATGCATGACATGAACAAAATGAAAAACGAAAAACAAAACCCGACCACGAATGGAATATCATAACACATAGCCGATAATGGCAAGAGTTGGAGTTACAAATATGGAAAGTTACATCCGGGGCGTTACAGTATCTCACTTCTTGTGGCTTCGCACTCGCACGATTTTCCTATTTTATGAACCTGTGTGTGCGTGTGCGTGTGCGTGTGTGTGTGTTTAACAGCATGTGTGTGTTAGAGAGAGCGACAGATCGACCTACTCCTACAGAGAGATGGTGTGTAGTGTACGATTTTAGCCGTGAGAGTCGGTGCATCCTCTCGTTTCCGGGCGTCCGGTAGGGACAGGCGGACAGCTTCCACGCCCGCTCCTGACCAGCCTGGCCCGCCCAAAGCCCCTCCATCGCCCGCGCGCGCTTCCCACCCGAAACGGTCAGCACCGCTCCAAAGAATCGGTGCCGCATTCATGCCCGGGCAGAGCGGACGTGACCTCTCACTGGCGCCTGCGTTGAAGGGAGAAGCGGATTCAAGAGTGATGGTTGTTTCGTCCGTCCAACTTACTGCTGGGTCTATGTGATTTGACGGCTCATTGGTCATTATTACTGTGGTGGTAGGACTGCTCGATGTCCCACGCTTTCGGCGAAAGGAGGTACTACTAGATTACAATTTTCTCCATTCTTACGGCGGAGGAGTGCAAGAGTAGTGAAAACACGCAGGCTCAGTGATTACATGGCCCACCTCACACTATCACCATATTTTCTGGACACCGTGCAACACCTAACTCTTTACATAGTACTCCCTCCGTTCCTAAATATAAGTCTTTGTAGAGATTCTACTAGGTGGACTACATACGGAACAAAATGAATGAATCTACACTTAAAATGCATCTATATACATCCGTATGTGGTGCATGGTGAAATCTCTACAAAGACTTATATTTAGGAACGGAGGAAGTACTTGTATAGTACGTACTGTAATTTATCAGCGAGATAGTACAATGCTCTGAAGCTTCCAGCTTCTGTTACATGTATCTTGCGTCCAAGGTTGCCCGTTGCAACATTTCATCAAATACAAAGGAGACTAACATGCATGCTATTGCATCTCAATGATTGGAAGATCATAACAAATATGTACTCCCTCCGTTCCAAAATAAGTGTCTCAACTTTATGCTACATACGGAGCAAAATGAGTGAATCTACACTCTAAAATACGTCTATATACATCAGTGTTTGGAGTATGTACTAGTAGTTCATATTGAAATCTGCTAAAGGACATATATATTCCAAACAATATGATAATCTCTCTAGCCAAGGTAGTAGGGACGAGGAGTAAACGGAGGGAGTATAAATTTTTCTCCTTGTCCTGCGAGCCACCGCGCGCGTGGGCGAGGGAGCGGGCGTAAGGCGTACAGTACTACTACTACTCATGCAGTCCCTAGCCATTGAAATAGAGACAACTAAAGAAAAAAACGATCCATGCAGTCCCTAGCCCTTGAACTGTAAACCCCAACCATGCTTTAATTTACTGGCAACGTCGGCGCTTCCTAAGAAATGAAGTTTGCAACCCTTCGACCATCGGATCATTTTGTGCAGTTTCACCAAAATCGAGATGAGCATCCCTGTGGCAAAGAAATTGTAGAAGCGTGATTAGAATAAGATTACTAGGACTAGTTGATGAGACATAAAATCATCACAAATACAGTACGTAGAAGCCAGTAGAGGTATGTGCCGGGCAAAGAAGTAGAGAAATATCCACATGGAGTGATGTGGGCAGCTGGAGCAGTGGTGCAAGCCGGATGTAAAGGGAGTTGTACCTGAGGGATGTCGGGACGTAGCTCAACCTCGAGGAGGGCGGCGGGAGGAGGCAACTACCCACGTCGCGCCAGTGAGCAATGGACGAAGGCAACCTCACCGGCTTTGTGAGAGAGAATGGCGGGGACCCCTGATCGGGACGTGCCGACAGTGGGTTTTCGCCGTCGGCGACGGCGACCGCATCTACACTAAGCATCCACCCCTTCCCCCGGTGGACGTGATCCGTCGGGATGTTAGAGATGTGGCCACTGTGGTTTTGTGCGAGTGAGTGTGAAAACTGAAGAGAGCAACCCCAGCAAGCAACCGTGTAGGCTCGTCCTGCCTATGTATATAGTGGAGCGGTTTCCTTTTCTCTCCATATGAACCTATTTATATTGCGTATGTGCCACTGAAGAAAAAAAACTTTATTTATAAATGACGCGGTACCTACTACTCGTTCTCCTATAAACCTTGCGCTTGGCATCTCCAAACTATTAACCTTGCGATTGGCTCTTCGCCTCTTCGGGAAGTCGAGCAATAATGGTACTGCAGTATATATCGTTCTGGCTATATGAGACCGAATGAATTGCTGCACGTCCACCACGTGGTGAGGGTCGAGGGGCGAGGGAGAGTGCGTACTATTACGTCCGTTTCAATATGGACTACATACGGAGCAAAATGAGTGAATCTACACTCTAAAATACGTCTATATACATCAGTGTTTGGAGTATGTACTAGTAGTTCATATTGAAATCTACTAAAGGACATATATTCCAAACAATATGATAATCTCTCTAGCCAAGGTATGGACGAGGAGTAAACGGAGGGAGTACTAGTAAAATTTTCTCCTCGTCCTGCGAGCCACCGTACGCGTGGGCGAGGGAGCGGGCGTAAGGCGTAGTAAGCAAGCTTCACCTCATCCTGCGAGCCACCGTGCCCGTGGGCAGGGGAGATGGCGTATGATAACCCACAAGTATAGGGGATCGCAACAGTTTTCGAGGGTAGAGTATTCAACCCAAATTTATTGATTCGACACAAGGGGAGCCAAAGAATATTCTCAAGTATTAGCAGTTGAGTTGTCAATTCAACCACACCTAGATAACTTAGTATCTGCAGCAAAGTATTTAGTAGCAAAGTAATATGGAAGTAACGATAACGGTAGCAAAAGTAATATTTTTGGGTTTTGTAATGATTGTAACAGTAGCAACGGAAAAGTAAATAAGCGAAGAACAATATGTGAAAAGCTCGTACGCATTGGATCGGTGATGGAGAATTATGCCGGATGCGGTTCATCATGTAACAGTCATAACATAGGGTGACACAGAACTAGCTCCAATTCATCAATGTAATGTAGGCATGTATTTCGAATATAGTCATACGTGCTTATGGAAAAGAACTTGGATGACATCTTTGTCCTACCCTCCCGTGGCAGCGGGGTCCTAACGGAAACTAAGGGATATTAAGGCCTCCTTTTAATAGAGTACCGGACCAAAGCATTAACACATAGTGAATACATGAACTCCTCAAACTATGGTCATCACCGGGAGTGGTCCCGATTATTGTCACTTCGGGGTTGCCGGATCATAACACATAGTAGGTGACTATAGACTTGCAAGATAGGATCAAGAACTCACATATATTCATGAAAACATAATAGGTTCAGATCTGAAATCATGGCACTCGGGCCCTAGTGACAAGCATTAAGCATAGCAAAGTCATAGCAACATCAATCTCAGAATATAGTGCATACTAGGGATCAAACCCTAACAAAACTAACTCGATTACATGATAGATCTCATCCAACCCATCACCGTCCAGCAATCCTACGATGAAATTACTCACGCACGGCGGTGAGCATCATGAAATTGGTGATGGAGGATGGTTGATGATGACGACGACGAAGGATTCCCCTCTCCGGAGCCCCGAACGGACTCCAGATCAGCCCTCCCGAGAGGTTTTAGGGCTTGGCGGCGGCTCCGTATCGTAAAACACGATGAATCCTTCTCTCTGATTTTTCTCCCGAAAGTGAATATATGGAGTTGGAGTTGAGGTCGATGGAGCGTTAGGGGGCCCACGAGGCAGGGGCGCGCCCAGGGGGGCAGGCGCGCCCCCACCCTCATGGATAGGGTGTGGGCCCCCTGACGTGGATTCTTCTTCCAGTATTTTTAATATTTTCCAAAAATATGTTCCGTGGAGTTTCAGGTCATTCCGAGAACTTTTGTTTCTGCACATAAATAACACCATGGAAAGTCTGCTGAAAACAGCGTCAGTCCGGGTTAGTTCCATTCAAATCATGCAAGTTAGAGTCCAAAACAAGGGCAAAAGTGTTTGGAAAAGTAGATACGACGGAGACGTATCAACTCCCCCAAGCTTAAACCTTTGCTTGTCCTCAAGCAATTCAGTTGATAAACTGAAAGTGATAAAGAAAAACTTTTACAAACTCTGTTTGCTCTTGTTGTTGTAAATATGTAAAGCCAACATTCAAGTTTTCAGCAAATATTATGACTAACCACATTCACAATAACTCTTAGGTCTCATGTTTACTCATGTCAATGGCATAATCAACTAGCGAGCAATAATAATAAATCTCGGATGACAACACTTTCTCAAAACAATCATGATATGATATAACAAGATGGTATCTCGCTAACCCATTCTGAGGCCACAAAACATAAACGCAGAGCACCTTTAAAGATCAAGGATTGACTAAACATTGTAATTCATGGTAAAAGAGATCCAATCATAGTCATACCCAATATAAATTAATAGTAATGGATGCAAATGACAGCAGTGCTCCCCAGCTGGTGCTTTTTAATAAGAGGGTGATGACTCAACATGAAAGTAAATAGATAGGCCCTTCGCAGAGGGAAGCAGGGATTTGTAGAGGTGCCAGAGCTCGGTTTTAAAGCAGAGATAAATAATATTTTGAGCGGCATACTTTCATTGTCAACATAACAACCAAGAGATGGCGATATCTTCCATGCTACACACATTATAGGCGGTTCCCAAAAAGAATGGTAAAGTTTATACTCCCCCTCCACCAACAAGCATCAATCCATGGCTTGCTCGAAACAACGAGTGCCTCCAACTAACAACAGTCCCAGGGGGAGTTCTGTTTGCAATTATTTTGATTTGATTTGCATAAAGCATGGGACTGGGCATCCCGGTGACCAGCCATTTTCTCGTGAGTGAGGAACGGAGTCCACTCCTCTTGAGAATAACCTGCCTAGCATGGATGATACGGACAGCCCTAGTTGATACATGAGCTATTCGAGCATACAAAACAGAATTTCATTTGAAGGTTTAGAGTTTGGCACATACAAATTTACTTGCAACGGCAGGTAGATACCGCATATAGGAAGGTATAGTGGACTCATATGGAATAACTTTGGGGTTTAAGGGATTGGATGCACAAGCAGTATTCCCGCTTAGTACAAGTGAAGGCTAGCAAAAGACTGGGAAGCGACCAACTAGAGAGCCACAACAGTCATGAACATGCATTAAAATTAATAAACATTGAGTGCAAGCATGAGTAGGATATAATCCACCATGAACATAAATATCGTGAAGGCTATGTTGATTTGTTTCAACTACATGTGTGAACATGTGCCTAGTCGAGTCACTTAAATCATTCAAAGGAGGATACCACCCCACTATACCACATCACAACCATTTTAATAGCATGTTGGCATGCAAGGTAAACCATTATAACTCATAGATAATCAAGCATGGCATAAGCAACTATGATCTCTAATTGTCATTGCAAACATGTTTATTCATAATAGGCTGAATCAGGAACGATGAACTAATCATATTTACAAAAACAAGAGAGGTCGAGTTCATACCATCTTCTCTCATCTCAATCAGTCCGTCATATATCGTCATAATTGCCTTTCACTTGCACAACCGAACGCTGTGAAAATAATAAGAGTGCATGTGCATTGGACTAAGCTGGAATCTGCGAGCATTCAATAAACAGGAGAAGACAAGGCAATATGGGCTCTTGGTTAAATCAACAATAATGCATATAAGAGCCACTTCAACAATTTAATCATGGTCTTCTCCTATCGACCCCCAAAGAAAAGAATGACATAAAACTATTTACACGGGAAAGCTCCCAACAAGCAAAAGAAGAACAGGAAATCTTTTTGGGTTTTCTTTTTAATTATTACTACTACACCAAGAAAGGTAAACTAACTAAAAGCTACAACTAATTTTTTGGTTTTTTGGTTTTTTCTTAAGATTTATCAAACACACAAGAAGAAAGCAAGAAAAATAAAATAAGCTAGCATGGATAGTACAGTGAAAAAGTATGAGCACCGACATCTAGCAATGAGTGTGTGTGAACATAAATGTAATGTCGGTGAGAAATACGTACTCCCCCAAGCTTAGGCTTTTGGCCTAAGTTGGTTTATTGCCACGGGTGGCCTGGCGGATATCCAAAGTGGTAGCCGGGGTCGTACTGCGATGCGGCAGTTATTGCCTCCTGGGCTGCAGCGTGGCGGCGAGCTGCCTCTGCCCTCCTCTCGTACTCATCTGCCTCCTCTCTGGTAATAAAATGTCTTCCTTTTGCCTGATAATCAAAGAAGGCAGGAGCAGGGAGAGTAATACGGACAGCACGACGTCTGTCAAAGATTAAGCGATACCGGAGAGGTGATTCATTCCTCTCGACAAACTGGTGGTGAACCATAGCATTAAAGTCTAAATAAATAGGAGGCAATTCAATATCATCATTACGTATGGTTACACCAAGAAAATCAGCTAAGCGGGTTGCATAAATTCCACCAAAGAAATCTCCATTAAATCTATTATGATGCAACCTACGCGCAACAATGGCTCCCAAATTATAAGATTTGTCTCCTAACACAGCACTCCTAAGAATACTGAGGTCAGGGACACACATATGACATGCTTCATCTTTACCATTTATGCACCTACCTATGAAGAGAGCAAAATAATGTATAGCAGGAAAATGAATGCTCCCGATGGTAGCTTGTGTTATGTCTCTAGATTCCCCCATAATTATACTAGCAAGAAATTCTCTAAATTCAGATTTGTGAGGTTCACTAGCACTACCCCATTGTGGAAGTTTGCAAGCAGTGGTAAAATCCTCTAAGTCCATAGTATAAGATTTTTCATAAAGATCAAACAGGACAGTTGGAGAATTGCGTGAAGATGAAAATTCAAACATCCTCACAAAGGAACTAGTGAGATAGTGGTACTGGCGGCACTTTTCTCCCTCGAAGCTCACAAGATCAGCGTTACGCAAATATGCGTTAAATTCTTCCTTGATTCCCGCTCGATCCATAAAGTTTTCTGAAGGCCATTCACAAGGCCGCACTTGAGCATCCCTTGGTGGCTCATCGTCAGCATCACGCATTGCAAGCCTGGGTCCTTGCTTCCTTGAAGAACCACCTTGGTACATTTTCCTAAGCATATTTCTTCCTCTGAAAAATTTCTGAAATTTTTAGTAACTTCAAATAAAAGTGGACCAAGCTCAACAAAATTGATAGCAACTACTCCTACAAGTGCCTAGAGACTATAACATGCATTAGAACTACTTGGAACCATATACATTCGACATGCAAGCTCAAGAACATGGTCACCTAGGCAGCACAAATTTGCAATGAATAAAGCACTAGAACAAAAACTAATTGGACCAATGGAGGAGTCACATACCAAGGAACAATCTTCCCAAGCAGTTTTGTGAAAGGTGCTTCGAGCAAGGAGATCGAAAATCGCAGCAAAATGAGCTAGAACTCGTGCTTGAGCTGGATAGTGATTTTTTTGGGAGGAAGAAGAAGTGTGTGGGTGCAGGAATAAGTGGAGGGGAGCCACCGTGGGCCCACGAGGCAGGGGGCGCGCCCTGTAGGGGTGGGCGCGCCCTGGACCCTCGTGATCAGGTGCTTGCTCCCCTGCTGTGTTCTCAGTGCCAGATAATCTCAAATATTCCAGAAAAAATCATATTTCAATTTCAGGGCATTTGGAGAACTTTTATTTTCGGGGTATTTTTATATTGCACGGATAATTCAGAAAACAGACAGGAAAATACTATTTTTACTTTTATTTCAACTAAATAACAGAAAGTAAAGAGAGGGTACAGAAGGTTGTGCCTTCTAGTTTCATCCATCTCATGCTCATCAAAAGGAATCCACTAACAAGGTTGATCAAGTCTTGTTAACAAACTCATTCCGAATAACATGGAACCGGAGAAATTTCAAATAACACTATGTTACCTCAACGGGGATATGCACATCCCCAATAATAAGAATATCATATTTCTTCTTGATAGTAGGAAGAAGAAATTCAAAACCTCCAAAAATAATCGATGGAATTTTTCCAATAGAATTGATACCATGGACTTGAGGTTGTTTCCTCGGAAAGTGTACCGTATGCTCATTACCATTAACATGAAAAGTGACATTGCCTTTGTTGCAATCAATAACAGCTCCTACAGTATTCAAAAAGGGTCTTCCAAGAATAATAGAAATACTATCGTCCTCGGGAATATCAAGAATAACAAAGTCCGTTAAAATAGTAACGTTTGCAACCACAACAGGCACATCCTCACAAATACCGACAGGTATAGCGGTTGATTTATCAACCATTTGCAAAGATATTTCAGTAGGTGTCAACTTATTCAAATCAAGTCTACGATATAAAGAGAGAGGCATAACACTAACACTGGCTCCAAGATCACATAAAGCAGTTTTAACATAGTTTCTTTTAATGGAGCATGGTATAGTTGGTACTCCTGGATCTCCAAGTTCCTTAGGTATTCCACCCTTAAAAGTATAATTAGCAAGCATGGTGGAAATTTCAGCTTCCGGTATCTTTCTTTTATTAGTGACAATTTCTTTCATATACTTAGCGTAAGGATTCATTTTGAGCATATCAGTCAAACGCATACGCAAGAAGATTGGTCTAATCATTTCAGCAAAGCGCTCAAAATCCTCGTCATCATTTTTCTTGGATGGTTTGGGAGGGAAAGGCATGGGTTTCTGAACCCATGGTTCTCTTTCTTTACCATGTTTCCTAGCAACAAAGTCTCTCTTATCATAACGTTGATTCTTTGATTGTGGGTTATCAAGATCAACATCAGGTTCAATTTCTACATCATTATCATTACTAGGTTGTGCATCAACATGAACATTATCATTAACATTATCACTAGGTTCATGTTCATTACCAGATTGTGTTTCAGCATCAGAGATAGAAATATCATTTGGATTCTCATGTGTTTCAGCAACAGGTTCACTAGAAGCATGCAAAGTCCTATCATTTTTCTTTTTCTTCTTTTTAGAAGGACTTGGTGCATCTATATTATTTCTCTGAGAATCCTGCTCAATTCTCCTAGGGTGGCCTTCAGGATACAAAGGTTCCTGGGTCATCTTACCAGTTCTAGTAGCCACTCTAACAACATAATCATTATTCTTACTATTTAATTCATTGAGCAAATCATTTTGAGCTTTAAGTACTTGTTCTACTTGAGTGGTAACCATAGAAGCATGTTTAGTAATGAGTTTAAGTTCACCTTTAACTCTAGACATATAGTCACGCAAGTGTTCAATCATATAAACATTTTGTTTTAATTGTGTACCAAAATAAGCATTGAAGTCTTCTTGCTTAACCATAAAGTTATCAAACTCATCCAGAGAATGGCTAGCAAACTTAATAGGAGGGATTTCAGCTTTATCATATCTATAGAGAGAATTTACCTTTACTACCTGTGTCGGGTTATCAAGACCATGAGTTTCTTCAATAGGCGATGAATTAAGACCATGTATTGCTTCAATAGGAGTTAAATTCTTAACATCTTCTGCTTTAATACCTTTTTATTTCATAGATTTGTTTGCCTCTTGCATATCTTCAGGACTGAGAAATAGAACACCTCTTTTCTTTGGAGTTGGTTTAGAATAGGCTCAGGAGCTAGCTCAGGAAGTGTCCAATTATTTTCATTGGTCAATATATTATTCAATAGAATCTCAGCTTCATCCGGTGTTCTTTCCCTGAAAACAGAACCAGCACAACTATCCAGGTAATCTCTAGAAGCATCGGTTAGTCCATTATAAAAGATATCAAGTATTTCAATTTTCTTCAGAGGATGATCAGGCAAAGCATTAAGTAATTGGAGAAGCCTCCCCCAAGCTTGTGGGAGACTCTCTTCTTCAATTTGCACAAAATTATATATATCCCTTAAAGCAGCTTGTTTCTTATGAGCAGGGAAATATTTAGAAGAGAAGTAATAAATCATATCCTGGGGACTACGCACACAACCAGGATCAAGAGAATTAAACCATATCTTAGCATCACCCTTTAATGAGAACGGAAATATTTTAAGGATATAAAGATAGCGAGATTTCTCATCATTAGTGAACAGGGTGGCTATATCATTTAATTTAGTAAGATGTGCCACAACAGTTTCAGATTCATAACCATAGAAAGGATCAGACTCAACCAGAGTAATTATATCAGGATCAACAGAGAATTCATAATCCTTATCATTAACACAGATAGGTGAAGTAGCAAAAGCAGGGTCAGGTTTCATTCTAGCATTAAGAGATCGCTGCTTCCATTTAGCTAATAGCTTCTTAAGACCACTTCTATCATTGCAAGCAAGAATGGCTCTAGCAGATTCTTCATCCAGAACATAACCCTTAGGCACAACAGGCAATTCATATTTATTAGGGGGAGAGTCTTCATCATCACTATCTTCAATATTATCAGTTTCAATAATTTCATTCTCTCTAGCCCTAGCAAGTTGTTCATCAAGAAATTCACCGAGTGGCGCAGTAGTATCAAGCATAGAAGTAGTTTCATCATAAGTATCATGCATAGCAGAAGTGTCATCATCAATAACATGCGACATATCAGAATGAATAGAAGAAGCAGGTTTAGGTGTCGCAAGCTTACTCAAAACAAAAGGTGAATCAAGTGTAGAGCTAGATGGCAGTTCCTTACCTCCCCTCGTAGTTGAGGGATAAATTTTTGTCTTAGCGTCTTTCAAGTTGTTCATAGTGACTAGCAGATATAAATCCCAAGTGACTCAAAGAATAGAGCTATGCTCCCCGGCAACGGCGCCAGAAAATAGTCTTGATAACCCACAAGTATAGGGGATCGCAACAGCTTTCGAGGGTAGAGTATTCACCCAAATTTATTGATTCGACACAAGGGGAGCCAAAGAATATTCTCAAGTATTAGCAGTTGAGTTGTCAATTCAACCACACCTGGATAACTTAGTATCTGCAGCAAAGTATTTAGTAGCAAAGTAATATGGAAGTAACGATAACGGTACCAAAAGTAATATTTTTGGGTTTTGTAATGATTGTAACAGTAGCAACGGAAAAGTAAATAAGCGAAGAACAATATGTGAAAAGCTCGTAGGCATTGGATCGGTGATGGAGAATTATGCCGGATGCGGTTCATCATGTAACAGTCATAACATAGGGTGACACAGAACTAGCTCCAATTCATCAATGTAATTTAGGCATGTATTCCGAATATAGTCATACGTGCTCATGGAAAAGAACTTGCATGATATCTTTTGTCCTACCCTGCCGTGGTAGCAGGGTCCTAACGGAAACTAAGGGATATTAAGGCCTCCTTTTAATAGAGTACCGGACCAAAGCATTAACACATAGTGAATACATGAACTTCTCAAACTATGGTCATCACCGGGAGTGGTCCCGATTATTGTCACTTCGGGGTTGCCGGATCATAACACATAGTAGGTGACTATAGACTTGCAAGATAGGATCAAGAACTCACATATATTCATGAAAACATAATAGGTTCAGATCTGAAATCATGGCACTCGGGCCCTAGTGACAAGCATTAAGCATAGCAAAGTCATAGCAACATCAATCTCAGAACATAGTGGATACTACGGATCAAACCCTAACAAAACTAAGTCGATTACATGATAGATCTCATCCAACCCATCACCGTCCAACAAGCCTACGATGGAATTACTCACGCACGGCGGTGAGCATCATGAAATTGGTGATGGAGGATGGTTGATGACGACGACGGCGACGAATTCCCCTCTACGGAGCCCCGAACGGACTCCAGATCAGCCCTCCCGAGAGGTTTTAGGGCTTGGCGGCGGCTCCGTATCGTAAAACGCGATGAATCCTTCTCTCTGATTTTTTCTCCCCGAAAGTGAATATATGGAGTTGGAGTTGAGGTCGGTGGAGCGTCAGGGGGCCCACGAGGCGGGGGCGCGCCCAGGGGGGCAGGCGCCCCCCCCCCCCCTCGTGGACAGGGTGTGGGCCCCCTGACGTGGATTCTTCTTCCAGTATTTTTAATATTTTCCAAAAATATGTTCCATGGAGTTTCAGGTCATTCCGAGAACTTTTGTTTCTGCACATAAATAACACCATGGAAAGTCTGCTGAAAACAACGTCAGTCCGGGTTAGTTCCATTCAAATCATGCAAGTTAGAGTCCAAAACAAGGGCAAAAGTGTTTGGAAAAGTAGATACGACGGAGACGTATCAGCGTACTAAGCAAGCTTCTCCTCGTTCTACGAGTTGACGGGACCCATCAAAAGTTCTCCAGTGTATAGAGCCTTGCCTCTAAGGTAGGGCCCACATGGTTTTCCTCTTTTTTAACATAACGCGTCAAGTCGCAATTTGTTTGTTCACCGTGGTAGACGATCCTCCCTCCATCTAGTGGACAACCAGTACACATGTCAAGTTACCACGTGGGCTGCCTTTTCATACAGAAATGAGCTCCACCATGTACCCGCGCGGGTGTGGTTGGGAAAGAGACGGGAGTACATGCGCCGTGCGTGCACCTCTTCTCTTCGTGCACGTCCTCCACCTACGTGGGTTTGTGTGAGAGATACAAACCTAGACAAATGGCTTGTGCATTTGTGAGTGTTTTTTGTTTTGGGGGGAGGTTGATTTCGTGAATGTATTTGTGGGAATATGTGTCGATGACATCTCAAACAAAATTTTGCAGGCAATGTGTGTGAAATGGAGGCCTATCCATATCATATATAGAGGGTCGGGCGATCCACGAGAAGAGAGGGAGGGGTCATAGATATCGATAGAGTCGAAGAGAGGATCAAGTGGGTGGGTGCGAGATCGATGAAGAGAGCCATCGAAATTGTGTGTGTGTGTGTGTGTGTGCAAGTCAAAGATATAGGGCGACTGGCCTAGCTACCGGAACGTCAGAGGGCACATATCAAGTTTGTGTGTGGCAGGGAGACATGACTAGAGCGCTCGATGTATCGGTGTGTGTGTGTGTGCGAGGGGGTGGGGGTAGGTAGAGGCCTAACTATAGAGGTAGAACGACTCATATATGTGTTGAGAAGGAGAGACCCAGCTATGTCTTGAGGGAGATCGGTCGACATCCATACGGAAATAGGATGGGACAGAGAGAGAGAGAGGAGAGAGAGGGAGGGAGAGGGGTAGAGTGCTGGATGGGTGATGGAGTAGCTTCTCGAAGATGGTGGGAGAGGCCTACTAGACACACTGAGGGTGGAACTGCAATATTATCAATAAGAGTGGGGATGTGTTTCTGTGTGTGCCTGTGCGTGATAGATCTATCGGGACACATCCATGGATGATGAAGGGGAACCATGTGTTTGGTAAGCAAACCTAACTAGATCGGTAGATCAATTGTTGTTTGTCGGAGGAAGGGAGAGACATAACTAATGAGGTAGATCGATCGACGCGTGGGGAAAAACGAGTTATAAGGACCTAGCTGGCTATATGTATAGCGGGAGATCGGGCGGTGTACGTCCATTTGTTAGAGGCAAATAAGGCCCGGCGAGATGGATAGACAGAGAGAATGGAGCTAGGAGGTGGTGCGAGAGGCCCAACTACTAGCTAGATTGGGGGAGGAGTGTGCGGTTGTGAGATCGATGAAAAGAGGGGCGAGAGTTTACACGTGAGTGGGACCGTATGAGAGACACGAGGCAAGTACACATAAAGGAGGAGATTGAAGGTGCATGTGTATGTTGTAGGCAGACATCGCTGGAGAGGTTTATCGATCGGTGTGTGTCGGAAAGGAGTTGTGGAGATTGTGGGAGAATGACCTAAAGAAGAAGAAAAAATGAATGTGCGCGATGGATAGAATGCTGAGGGAGGGGGAGGGCGAGGAGGGCGTGTGCATGCAAGAGAGAAAGTTAGTGGTAGCTACAAAGGTTAGAGGATTGTGTGGGTGTAAGAGACTAACAAAGATCATAATTTGATATGGAAGTGGATTCATATATTTGAATAGGAGATCATAGTGTTTTAAACATATGCATGCATGAATATAGCGGTGATACGCGTGTTGTGGTTTTGCACATGTTATACCATAATGTGATAATGCATGGCGTTTGCAACTCACAGCTAAATGTCGAACAATCTAAACCATACTATACATCGAACAATCTCACATTTTATTTGAATTTGTGATAATGTGTGGCGTTTGCAGCTTACAACTAAATATCGAACAATCTAAACAATACTATATATCGAACATTCTCACATTTTATTTGAATTTGTGGTAATGTGTGGTGTTTGCAACTCACATCTAAATACTTGTAGGCATAGGGGGCGGGGCACCATACATAATGTGATAAACACATTATACATATGAGACATGGTTTAGTTTGTGAAGATCTAGCTAGAGCTTGAAATGTACTATGATTTGAAATCAACATAAAGTGGATTCAAAAAATCGAGTTCAAGTTCATATAGTACACATAGTTCATATGTAACTCGAGACTAATCATGTGGTGTGCTGTGAAGATAATACACAAACGATGGTTTAACTTGACAGTAATGACAATTGTAGATCTTATTAAAATAGAGAAACGAATTCAAACGCTTTGACTTCACAACAATCATTATTGTAGATCTTATTCAAATAGAGAAATGATTTCAAATTTAGTTCATATTGAAGCGGTAGTATATACGTTTGGAATGCACTAAAATGTTCATTTGAGTACTAGGTTGCATGCATTATACACGTAGCGAAATATTTTAATTGAACATAACATGAATTCAAATTTTTGAATGACATTTGTAGTGCGAATTGATTTGGTACAATACACGTTAGGCTTGTCCGGAAATTTCAACCCGCGCCTTGTTAGCCCAAAATATTTAAGATATATCTTTGTCTCGTTGTTCTCCGACAACTCCCTCCATCTCAACCCGCGCCTTGCTATTCCAAAATTACAAAGCGCGTGAAAACTCCCACCTCCTGTGAAATCCCGACACGCGAAATGCCCGTGATACCCCTGAACCGAAAGAACCGCCTCAAATCGGTGGGGTACTTTCATAACTTACCCCACATTTCGGACAAGCGCGTCCCTAAGCCATGGTTCCCCACTCCCATCCCATCCACCCACCCATTCGTACACCGAGGCCGGGAAAACCCGCGAAGCCCCACACCCTCCTCCGTCCGCCACCCAGACGGAGCCTCTTCCTAGACGACGTCGTCCACAGAAACACCTCGACATCCCTCATCCACCGTACCGGATGAGGATCCGTCATCGATCTGGTCGTCCCGCCGGTTCAGCCACCCCGTCCTCCACCTCCAAGGAGCTGCCCCGACGTCCCCCTCGTCTTTCGCGCCACCTCCATTCCCACACCGCCATCTTCACCTACGACACCGGAAGGGCATCAGCATCACCGTTTCCACGGATGAAGCTGCGGCCTAATCGGCGCCACCAAAGAGGTTGTACACTAACCGCCGCATTTTCTTCTTGATTCGATCTGACGGTGCTGCCAGCGCTTGGTCCCGAGCCGACACGGCGCGGCTCCATCCACTGCGGTGTCGCCGGCCACTTCCTCCACGGCGTCGCTCCCTCGGCGGCGACGTCCACATCAGTAGGAGCTGCTACTGCTTTAGCTCTCGCTCGCGCTGCTACTCTGCTCTTGCTCTCATCCCCTGCCTGGTCTGCTCTTGCTCTTGCTCTTGCTCGCGCTGCTGCTCTCGCTCTTGCTTGTGATGCTGCTCCAATTTAGCTACACTTCAGTCGACTGAATCGACTTTTGGGTCAGTCGATTTTCACGGGGTGGGGGGCTCATCGGAGTTAAGGAAGAACCAGCCGCAGCGGGGAGGGGGCTCGCCGGAGAAGTACCCCATTATCTATCTTAGGGTTCAGGGTGGGGGCGGTGGTCGCCGTCGGTGGTGGGGCGGTGGCGTGGGGATCGCCGGAGAAAAAGCTCGGCACAGGGGGGCCTAGAGGGATGGCCGGGGCGGCGGCGGTGGGGAGTGTTTTCGGGGCGGGCGGGGTGGCGCACCGCCGGCCGCGGGCGGCGGGGGCCGGCTGTTTGGCCGGTGGTGGCTGGCGGCTCAGGTGGTGGAGGTTGAAGATGAACTGCAGGCCCTTGATTTCGTATCCAACGGCTGCAAAATCGACTGACCAGAGATGAAAAAGTCAGTCGACTGACGTGTAGCCTCACCTCTAGTGCGTTCAGTTTCGACAGTAAAATTCAGTTTCGACAGAAAAATTCAGTTTCGACAGTTAAGTTTAGTTTCGACAGTTAAATTCAGTTTCGACAGTTAAGTTCAGAGATGAGCGGCTGATGTATACATCTAGCACTTTGTGGTTATGTATTTTACGTCATCTATTGGAGATGCTATTAGAATTCCACTCAGGTTAACGTTGTCTCTCTTGTCCTGCTTCAGCCTCGGCGTCGTACAACTCACCGGAGCTGCTCCAACGACGAAACCCTCCATCACAGCGGAGCAGTACCTCAGGCTCCATCTCCAGACGCCTAAGATCTTCTTCCCCTCCTCCGTCAGCCAAGTCAGTCAGAGCATCCTCACCGGCCAACCCAATCACGCTCAAATCGACATGGCTTCGCCAAAGAGGTTATACACTTCTTGTGGTTTGACTTAATCTCACCATGCTTCTTTGCATCCTGTGATCTTCCAATTCTTGTGAACCAAACACCCAGATTGGCAGAAATCCTGTGTTTTTAAATTCTATATTTTGCACATGCATTCCTATCCTATTCCTGTCTATTTCCTATCCCTGCATTGTTAGAATCCTCAAATTCAAACAAGCCCTTACACAATTACTTCTGTTACAAATATGTGTCAAAGAAAACCTTGTGTGGTTTGTCCTGCTCATGCGGTGCTGTGTTCCACCCCAGCTCAGCTGCTCCAATGACGGAAGGGTTCACCATAGCAGGGATCCGCTCTCCAGACTGTCTTTCGCCGCCTCACATCTCCTTCCCTGCCGCCGGCAGCCACGACAGCTGCATTACCATCATCAACTAAGCATATGACCTTGAGGACTACACGGGTCCGCAAGAGAGGTAGCACTCTTTCGTGTCTGCTTACGTTATGCATCGCTTAATATGATGACATGCTACTTTATCGTCGTGTTCACCTATTAGACTCCGACTCAGGTCCAAACTTATGCTGAAACTTGAGTTTTTAAATGGTTGCGGGGTACATATTGGGGCAGCAATCAGTACTATCTGTCTACTATCTGGTTAATCTCAGGTGTCTACTATGAGTTTCATGTTGGGTGCAAACAAACATTAAAGGAGCCATTATTTGTATTTTTTTAACTAAAGCTATTATCTGCCTGCTATCATTGGTTTTGGGTCTATCCACAGTTTGCTACCATCACTCTGGATTTGTGCATGCACTCCTTACATAATCTCACTATGTTTTATTCCTATGCATGTCAGTTATTGTACACAATGGAACTGAACATGTAGAGCAAAAGAGACGAGCCTTGCGTGGCAATAAAATTTCATGCAGACGTCGCTCCATGGTGGGCGCAAAGGCAGCCCCCCCTCCACCCATTTCGGATCGTAATCAAGAAGAAGATAAATGTTCTGAGGGGGATTCAGAAGCAGAATACCACTCCTAGTTACCCCATGAGGTCTTCGCTCTAACTTGGCATGCTGATGTTGGTTATATCATGCATATGGTGCCTTGCATTGCTTACTTTATACATCAAATATGTCAACTGCTTAGTTTAGACATGCTTTGTGTGAATGCCATCTGTTTAGTTTATTCATCATTTATGTGAATTATGCAATGCCATCTTGTTTAGCCAGGCATCATATATGTGAATTTTGCAATGCCATCCTGCTTAGCAGTCATCTTATATGTGAATTATATCAGGCCATCCTTTTTTTCGTTACGTATTACATTTGTCAACAATGTTAGTACATTCAACTACTCTTCGTGTGCATCAGCCACTTGACACGGTGATGGAAAATTCTGGAGTGAGGTCTTCAGAGCAGACTATGCTATCTGACGAAGCGCATATCTCGCCGGTTACGGATAGCTCCTCAGAGGAGGATTGAGAGACAGATGACCAGTCCTATGCCCCCCGAGGTGCATGCTCTAACTTGGCAGGGTTATGTTGCTCATATCGTGCGTATGGTATCTTGCATTGCTATGTCATTTGCTTAGTTTAGACATGATTTGTGTGAATGCCACCTGTTTAGTGTCTAATTACCATATCTGTGAATTACGCAATGCCATCTTTTTGCAAGACATTATATATGTGAATTATGCAATGCTATCTTGTTGCAAGGCATTATATATGTGAATTATGCAATGCCATGCTGTTTAGCCAAGCGTCATATATGTGAATTATATCATGTCGTCCTTTTTTGTATTTCTCATTGCTTTTGTCGACAATGTTTGTATATTCAACTGCTCTTCCTGTGCATCAGCCATTTGAATTGGTGATGGAGAAATCTGGAGTGAAAACAAGGTCTTCAGAGCAGACAATGCTACCTGGTGAAGCAGATATATTGTTGGTTACAGATAGCTCTTCAGAGGAGGATTCAGAGGCAGATGACCAGTCCTATTATCCCCGTGAGGTGTATGCTCAAACTTGGCAGGGTTATATTACTCATATCATGCATATGTTGTATTGCAATGCTTAGTTTTTACATCATATACACGATATTGAATGCCATCTCCTTAGTTGACACATCATATATGCGATTGCCCTCTGCTCACTTCCTTAGTATATAAATCATATATTTGAATTATCTCATGCCATGATGTTTACATAGACAGCATGTATCTGAATTATGGCATGCCAACCCATTTTCTAAAGACATAATATAGTTATATCATCTCATCCTGTTCACATAGTCATCATATTTTGAATTATGTCATTCTATTCGTGAATTATACATACCATCATGTTTCCATCGACGGCATGTTTGTGATTTATGGCATGCCAACCACTTTAATAGACACATCGTATAGTTATATCATGTCATCCTGTTTACATAGTCATCATATTTTGAAGTATGTCATTCTATCCTGTTTAGTTAGCCATCATACATGTGAAATTGTGTCATGCTATCGTGTTTAATTAGCCATCATATATTTGAAATTATGTCCTGCTATTCTATTTGGTTAGACAACATAAATGTGAATTATTTCATGCCCTGTTTTCTTCCCTACTATCCATTGCACCTGTCTATCTTACAATGTCTGTACATTCAATTACTTTTCTTGTTTATCAGCCATTTCAATTCTAGGGGGTGATGGCAGTATCTGTGGGAGTAAAAACACGGTCTTCAGAAAAGATCGTGCTACCTGTCGATGGAGATAGAACCATGGTTGTACTTGCCCAAGAACCAGCCCCACCACACATAACCCAGACTCACGCAGATCGTACCCCTACCCAGTTGGACAGAGAACCAGCTACACCCCTTCTAACCCCAACCCCAGCAGATAGTAACCCAGTTCCCGTTGACACAGCACCGTCTCCACCATAGAGCACCCAAACACGAGCAGTTAGCATGGCAACTGCAGTGCCGAAAGCACGAGGACGACCACTCCAAACCCCAAGTCAACGCTTAAAGCAGAAGAAGAATTGTTCTCAGGTCAGGTTCCGTAGCTATGGTTCATACTACTTTGCTCTTGCATCACTGTATTTATTCATACCAACTAATTTCAAATTTGAAGGATGCAATTGAAACTCCAATGGCGCAACAGGTATGTTTTAAACCTGTTTCTTTAACGTGTTTGCTGTTGTAACTTGCTCTATGTTGATTTCAGTTTCAATTGAGTAAACAGTTATGTTCTCATGCCATGCACATTACAAGTGTTGTTATTGTTGTGTAGTTTCCCACAGTTACATTCTGTCTATGCTGCTTTGTCTTAAATAGATATGATTCGAACTGTATCTATCTTTATTTGGCAACATAAACTAGAATGATATAGACCATACAGTGACCATACTACACAGATATATGTTTGTTTCATGCTGTTATCCTGTCCACCTTACTACTGAACTGGTTTACCAAAATGAGTTTCATATACTACATTGTAAACCTGTGATGTGTTTGTTTGTTTCTCCTTTAGAACGTGGATAAAATATTGGAGAAGAGTACCCCGTTATGCAATGGTAAAGGAAGTAATGCAGATCAGGTTCAAGATAGTGAGACATCCCTGATGTTCTCCAAGAAAGCTGATAAAAACTATATTGAAGACACTGAGAGAACCCCAAAGTCCTGTCTTGATGTAGTGTCTGAGTTACTCGCTACTACTGCTGGCACCAGCTCTTCGTACTCGCTGCCTGAATCAGTTCGTCTTCTTGAGTCTCAACTTCAAGTTGAAAGACATCGATCAGATGTTATGCGACAGGAAGCCGAAGGACTGAGGTAGTCCCTGCAGAATTCAGATGCATACTTTCTGGTGCAACAGCAAGTGCTGGAGGATTTAAGCGCCAAACAAGAGAAAGTTAATAAGCTTGCTAAGCATCTTGCCGGCATTATGGGTACCCAGGATATTGTTTCTTGAGCTCTTCTGAAGTGGTTTCAGTTCTGGACTTGTTTTGCTGCAGCGTTTATATGCTGCTTTGTTCCCTATATTTGCATTTGTGGCGAACTTTGATGCCCAGTGGATGTAATATGTGTAATAGCCGTGATAGCCTAGCGTAAGTTACTTGCTTATTTATATCTGTTGTCTTGTTTATTTGTTTTCTTGTAGTCAGTGCAGTTCTTTTTCCGCGGTTTGCTAGTGGCCGGAATAACCTATTTTTTTAAAACTAGGCCACATTAACAATGGGCTACATATTTACTGTAGTTAACATGGGCCTCCTACGGGCCGTAGAAACAATGGGCCTTCTAAGGGCCGTAGAAACAATGGGCCTTCTATGGGGCGTAGACACAATAGGCCTTCTACGGGACGTAGACACAATGGGCCTTCTACGGGCCGTATCATCAATGGGCCTTCTACGGGCCGTATGATCGGTTGGCCAAACATGGGCCAATAACAGACCACATTATGGCCGTAAATGGGCTAGAGTTGAAATCGTCTGTTCATGGGCCGACTATAATGGGCCGTCGTTAATAGGCCGTATTTGATGACGCTATGAAAACGGCCCAACGTATTAACGGGCCACAAACGGGCCGACTGTAACCACGGGCTGTATTTGGCCCACAAGTAGAAAATGACAGTAACGGGTCAAAAGTAAACGAATGCTGGAAATGAGCCCAAGAATAAATGGGCCCTAAGAAGGCCGAAAGATAACATGGGCTGGAAATGGCCCAACGGAATAATGGGCCGTTAATGGGTATAAAGTGATACACTGTTCATTACGGGCCAGTTTTACCACGGGCCGTTAGTGGGCCGAGGGTTACTAAGGGCCTCATATGGGCCAAAATACGTCATGGGCCATACATGGGACGGAAGTTAAAACGGGCTGGAATTATATTAGACGGCCCAGATGAAGCTAATGGGCCTAATTCAGATAGGCCGTAAACGGGCCCTGGGTTAGCGGGCTGTAAATGGGCTATATGCGAACATGCCGTTAATAGGCTTGCCGTGGGCCGGCCCGCCACCTTTTGACCAAGTCAAACGGGTCGGTCTTTTCACAGGAATGGGCCTCTGTTGGGCCGTGCCACGTGTCGACGTATCATAGACGCTTTGTGTCCAATGAGTGCATGACGTCTGTCCCAACGGTGAGCTGACACGTGTTTCCTCCACCCAATGATGATTTTACACGTGGAAAATCACCATTGGTCGGGGCTGTTAACGGGTTATCGGATCCAAAACCGGACCCGGTAGCTTAACGGCGTTCCGTTATGGTGGATGCCCCGTGTCGGTCACCCTTGACGAAAGCACTTCTATGACGCGCGATTTATCATCATGGAAGTGGACACTTCCGTGATGATAATTTTGGTAAAGTCACGGAACACTTCTACGACAGCACAGGAGTGACTATCTTGATTCTGTCATAAATTTGTCATGGATGTACATGCATGACAGAAAACGTGACCTACTGTGACAAACACGTATCATCACGGAATTGTATTTTTTTGTAGTGTAGGTTTGTAACATCCCAAATTTTCAATTTGGAATGTTATAGGTCATCATATGCATATCATATTCTATTTGCATTTTGGGTGCGATTCTAAAAATCCTAAGCAACTCAAGGACCCACGAATAGAGTTGGGGATTTTATTATTTTCATATTTGAAATTTTCTCAAATACTGAAAACAGGATCTTTTTTGTTTTAATTATTTTTCTCTCTAAAAATATTTCATATTAAAAATAAATGAGAGGAGATAATATGACTTCTCTAAAATAAAATAAATATTGGAGGAAAAATGTTAAAATCAAATAAATAATTTTATTTGGAGTTTATTGCTATTTTATTCGAATTAGAAAAATATGCATTTTTCAAAATTGCATTTTTAGGCCAAGAAAATGTTCACTAAATTCTAAATATTTTATTTAGACGGCAAAAATTTGTTTTGGCATTTTTAGATTTTTATTTATATTTATTTAGGGTGCGACGCCGCCGGCCGCCCCCTCCCGCACGCCAACCCCCCCGCTCGGGCCTTTAAAGGCTAGAGCCGCCGCCCCACATCGCCCCGCCACCCGACCCGCACCGCGCCCCGCCGCTTGAACCGCGCCGCTACTGCCACTAGTCACCGCCGCTGCCGCCGCCGCATCCCGCTACCGTGCCGCCTATCCGCCGGAGCCGCCGCCCCACGCCGCCCATTCGCCGAAATCGAGCCGCCGGATCCGTCGCTGTTTTTTTTTGTTTTGGTAAAAACCGCCTGGTTTTTCTTCAAAACCCTATATCGGTTTTATTTATTTATTTAGATCGGTTTGGTTTTTCTACGGTTTATTTATTTAGCGGACATTCGTCCGTTCGTTCGTTTTAACGAATGTTGTTCGCTGGTTAGGTTCGGACAGGGAACGTTCGTTCGTTAGTCTTTTCTTTTTATTTATATTTCAGCCAGGGACCTATCCGCGATTACTTTTATCACAGATTAGCCCCTGATCTTCAAACCCTCGCCGTTTCTAAACCGTTTGTCCAAATCTAGTGAAACCAACGCCAAAATCTTCGCCTCGAGCCCCTCTTTCTGTTTAATCAACTTGAACAAGGTTTTGACAATTTAAAATTTGGTTTCCAGCAGATTTGAATTCAAAGTTCTTTTGACCGTAGTTTCCGTTCCGTAGCTCCGATTCGATTGATTCTTTTTGCAGATCGAATCTCTTCAGTTGGATTTTCAGAGTTGATCTTCTGATTTGAGTTTTACCCATGCATCTATGCTTGAGTGCTTATGTATGCTATTGTTTGTTTGCAATAGAATTACCGGAGTGCGAAGCGTGCTACGACGAGTCTCTAGGGTTTGCAGATCGTCAGCAAGGCAAGTAACACATTGATCATACTCTTTTCATACCCAGTTTTTATGCATTAGTTACAAACCTCAAACATTGCATGAGTAGGATCTCTTAACATGTGGGTTTTGGGAAGTAGTTGATGAGGTAGAACCTATTGTCCTTTTATTATCAAACCCTTGGGTGTTACTTCTACGTTATGCTTATATTGCCATGCTATGCTGGTAGACGTGGATTGGGTTTGAGTGTATCCATGACAGATGTGAGATTGTTAATTAAAGGTTAACTTAAGGTGGCTACTTAAATACACATTTGGGTGGATTGGTTGCGGGCACCTGGGGATATACCAGTGCTGTCCTTTTTGGTTCGTCACCCAGGGTCAAAGGGATCATAAGATTATTCATGCTAGAAACTTCTATGTGCAGCCACAAGCTATTATGGGCTCTAGCATAGTTGAGTATGTTGCATGACCTCTTTCAGTGGTGGGCTAGCAGATGTAGGGGAAAGTAGGTGTAACTGTCCACCCAAAGTAAAGAGTTAATGTTTCTGAAAGACTGTGTCTCGGTCATCCCTTTCTCCAACACCATGTAGTGCGAGAAATTCAACGGAGGAGATCGAGTCTTGTGGGGAAAAGTGCGCAAACCTCTGCAGAGTGTACAAACTAATCATGGTTAGCCGTGTCCCCGGTTATGGACGTCTTGAGTATCTGGTTCTTGGATTATCATGTTGATCCCTTCACTCTAAATTAATTTGTTGGGTTGTTAATTACTTTTAATTGGGATTGAGATGGGGGTACCATTCTCAATGTTTATCAACTACCATGATAGTTAAACAAAATATATTCCTTTGATGTAGGAAAAAATTGGCTTTTCGCAAAACATTGTAACCATAGAGCCTCCACCAGCCATATATGCATGTAGTGATAGCATTATTCTGTTCATTGCTCTACTGTGTTACATTGCCAGCATATTCCATGTGCTGGCCTGTTTCGGGCTGCAACATATCATGTTGCAGACTTTTTAGACGAAGAGTAAGGTGCGCTAGGTCGTTGTCGTGCACTCAGCTATGCCGTTAGAGTTGATGGACTCACTTTATCTTCCAAGCCTTCCGCTGTTATCTTATTTAGATGGCCTTAAGCCATATTTATTGTAATAAGTTCTCTCTTGAGACTATCGATGTAATAAGTGTGTGATTGCTACTCTGTTATAAATCCTTCGAGTATTGTGTGTGTCAGCATTACCGATCCAGGGATGACACTTATGCACATGGATTTGACCGTCTGAGGTCGGATCGCTACAAGATGGTATCAGAGCACACGCTGAATGTAGGACACGACCACTAAGATGAGCCATAGGTCACTTTTCTATACTCATTTTTGACTCCTCTTTGTTTTTTACTCTATAGGATGGCGGACTCAAGGAACAAGTTTGCACAACCGAATGAAGACACACCATTTGGACGACACTTGAAAGAAGTCACTAGGTACCTGAACATCGGAATACCAAGCTTCACCGGGACCTACACCACCACCTTACCAGAAGAGGAGCGATGGATGATTCGAGTTCAGGTTCCAGGAAGGATATTCACGCCAGTCACTGAGCCCATAGAGTTTTTCTTTGATGCACCAACCTGGAGTCTAGGAAAGAGCATGGCAGCCCACATCGCCATGGGATGCATCAGCAAAGTTTATCACAAGGAACTTAAGGACACCATCTACCAGATATGTGGGCGCCGAGATGAGCAATGGGAAATGATCAGCACCAGGAGGGACAGGTCCATTGCAGCTTTCATCCAGGAGTTAAACTAGCACATTCGTCGACAGGAGAACCAGATGTGTGCAAGCATGATAGACCTAAAGAAGGTGATGACCAGAAACATGGAGCTAGAAGAGGAACTCAAGTCTACACGCGACAGATACGAGGAGGAAATCGCAATACTAGTGGAGAAGAATGACGACCTGACGAGGAAGCTAGGAGTGGTCATGGGAGACCCCGCGCCAGGAGGAGATGACGACCATCCCGATGACATTCGTTCTGAAGACTACATCATCATCGACGACACCGACTCCGACCCTGACAGCAGTGATGATGACTATGAAGACGAAGCTGGAGCAGATATCATGGAATCTTCCACCGATCAAAATTTGTAGTAGACCACCATATTATTACTAGTATATTCCCCCATGTATATATTAGTAGTCTGAGCACTATAACGATAGTTAGATCGTTTGTATGCCCTTCTTTGAATTGATTTTGGTGTGATATGAATGTGTTTGTCTCATGTGCATATGGGTAGTGCTTTCTCACTAGACCTCATTCTATTCTAATCTCTCCCCTCTAAACCCATCAGATGTCTCTGAGACGTGACCCCGGATTTGTCTTCCCACCGGAGCTCACTCAGTTGATCCAAGTGCAGAGTTTTGTAGGATAGTAGCAAATTTCCCTCAAGTTGATGACCTAAGGTTTATCAATCCGTGGGAGGCATAGGATAAAGATGGTCTCTCTCAAACAACCCAACAACCAAATAACAAAGAGTCTCTTGTGTCCCCAACACACCCAATACAACGGTAAATTGTATAGGTGCAGTAGTTCGGCGAAGAGATGGTGATACAAGCGTAATATGGATAGTAGATATAGGTTTTTTTAATCTGAAAATATTAAAACAGCAAGGTAGCAAGTGGTAAAAGTGAGCAAAACAGTATTGCAATGCTTGTAAACAAGGCCTAGGGTTCATACTTTCACTAGTGCAAGTTCTCTCAACAATGATAACATAATTAGATCATATGGCAATCCCTCAACTTGCGACAAAAGTCACTCCAGAGTTCCTATCGCGGACAACATAAGATGAAATCGCTTGTAGGGTACGAAACCACCTCAAAGTTATTCTTTCCGATCAATCCATTGAGCTATTCCTATAAGTGTCACAAACAGCCCTAGAGTTCGTAGTAAAATAACACCATATGATACACATCAATCAACCCTAATGTCACCTAGATACTCCAATGTCACCACAAGTATCCGTGGGTCAATTATACGATATGCATCAAACAACTTCAGATTCATAATATTCAATCCAACACAAATAACCTCAAAATAGTGCCCCAAGATTTCTACCGGAGAAACAAGGACGAAAACGTGCATCAACTCCTATGCATAGATTACCCCAATGTCACCTCAGGAATCCGCGAGTTGAGTGCCAAAACATACATCAAGTGAATCAATAGAATACCCCATTGTCACGACGGGTATCCCATGCAAGACATACATCAAGTGTTCTCAAATCCATAATAGTAGTCAATCCGATAATACTGAAACCTCAAAGGTAAAACTCAATTCATCACAAGAAGGTAGAGGGGGGAAACATATGATCCAACTATAATAACAAAGCTCACGGTACATCAATATCATGTCAAATCAAAAACACGAGAGAGAGAGAGAGAGAGATCAAACACATAGCTACTGGTACATACCCTCAGCCCCGAGGGTGAACTACTCCCTCCTCGATGAAGATGGCCTTCGGGGATGGTTTCCCCCTCCGGCAGGGTGCCAGAACGGGCTCCCTATTGGTTTTTTGTGGCTGCAGAGGCTTACGGCGGAGGAACTACTGATCTAGGTTTCTTTCTCGGTGTTTCTGGATTTATAGGAATTTTCTGCATCGGTTTCAAGTCAGGGGGGTCCACGAGGAAGTGGCAAGGTAGGGGGCGTGCCCTCCACCCTTGTGAATGCCTCGTGGCTCCTCTGGTCCATCTCTGATACTCCGTGCTTCTTCTGGTCCATAAAAAATTGTCGTAAAGTTTCAGCTCGTTTGGACTCTGTTTGGTATTCCTTTTCTGTAAACCTCAAAAAAAGGAAAAAAATAGAAACTGGCACTGGGCTCTAGGTTAATAGGTTAGTCCCAAAAACAATATAAAATAGCATATAAAGCATCCAAGATAGATAATATAATAGCACGGAACAATAAAAAATTATAGATACGTTGGAGACGTATCATCCTCCAGCATGGAAAGCTCAATATCTCTATGTAGCAAGCTCTCCAAATTTAGAGGGTTGAAAGTTGGCACAGAAGTTTAGCCTCTTCTTGAAAGCATGATGGAGAATATTTCCTCTAGAGCTATGATCTTTGAAAGAATTTCCCAACTCATCTTGGAGGCAATCAATATGATTAACTATGTACTTAATTGTGGCTTTGGCTTTGAAATACTGAGAATTAGCCTCTCCAAACTTGACCCACCTAATAGTGGCCCTCTGCTGCCAATATATTTTCTGTAACTGTAACAGATTCATGAGATGCCGCTTTAGAAAATCTCTACCATTGCTTTCAACATCAGTTAAGTTCCTGAAATCTTCAATAGTGTCAAAGAACAGAATTGCTTCATTGGTGGCTCTGATTGTGTTGCTCATTTGTGAGATGGTTTTTGCCCAAATTTTTAAGAATTTCTTGAGTCTCTTGAATTTTGTTGTAATTCTCTTTGCACTGTCATGTATAGGCAAAGGTATCTCCCAATTTTACTTAATAGTGTCTTTGTATCCCTGAATTTGCTACCAATAGTTTTCAAACCTGGATTATTTTCCCTTGGGAATGTGAGTGCCAACTTGAACTAAGCAAGGAATATGGTCAGACATTGGTTTAGCCAAAGGCAGCACCACTGTATTAGGGTATTGAGAATTCCAAGCTTCAGATGTAAAAACCCAATCCAGCTTTTCCAAAAGAGGGGCAGTTTGCATGTTACTCCAAGTGAAATTCCTCCCTTTGAGAGGAATTTCTACCAAAGCCAGAGCATTGATAGCCTCATTAAACTTCATCATATTAGAGAAGTTACCACCAGATCCGCTTCTATTATTGGGGTACCTGATATAAGTGAAAGCCCCCATAATAATCCACTGCATGTCATCAGGCATGTGTATGTGTTTAAACCGGTCTAAAAACCTATCTCTTACCTCCCCTTGACAAGGACCATAAATATTTGTGACAATCCACACATCTCCAGATAACTTGGATACAAATTTTATGGACAGGAAGAAATCATTAGAGAACAGGGTTTCACCGTCGAAAATGTTACCGTTCCAAGCCACAAGGAGGCCACCAGAGGCACCAACAGAAGGAAGAAAGTCAAATTTGCCGATCTTGTTGGGACTTTTTTTGAGATATCTCTGGTCAAACAATTCCTTTTTAGTTTCTTGAAGACATACAATGTCTGCATTAGCCTCCCCAATTTTATTTCTTAAAGCAAGCCATTTACCACTGTCATTAATACCTCTTATATTCCAGTTCAGAATATTCCAGTTTCTATTCAGGAAGAAACAATGTAATGGTCTGGATCTTGAATAAGTGTCTTGTGAGTAACCTAGAGCCTTTATCATTTCAAAAACCATGACTATTTAAGTAGAGCAACCTCCCAAGCCCAGATATACATGCATGCACAACCACTTCAAGGATCTCCAGATAGCAAGAGAGAGACAGTCCCACATCGTATAGTGAAACACACAAGCATAGCCAGCAAAACATTAAAGAGCAAACTAGTTTCAGAGGTGCATAACATCCTTTTAGATGCCAGTCTGACAAAAGTTTCCACAAGGTGCCATAGTTCCAACATCTACTTAGGTCCATATTAAACATGAAATTGATCTGAAAGCTACTGAGAAAGCTGAGAACCACTAAGGCTTGAAAACAGGGTTCTTCTTGGACGCCCCTTTGGCAGCTTGCTTGCTTTCCTTCTTCTTTTTCTGCTAGTGCAGCATCTTATCAGTGCAATCCTTAACAGCAGCCTTGCAAAAGGATACAGAGAGATTTTTAACAATCCTTGTTGTAATTGCAGGAGGAGAAGAGGAACAGGGAAAACAATATTTATCTTGGCAGGATTGTCTCTTAAACCTTTTGTTAATCTCCTGAAGCCTGTAGCTTCTCCTTACCTCAGTTTCCACTACAGGAGCTTTATCCTTTCTCTTTCTTTGAGCATGGGCCACAGAGGTGCTTGCTGCTGGGTAAGCTAGAGCTGATTCTACCTCCTTAGCCAGAGGAGTGGAAGTGTTGTTGTTTGAGGAAACTTCCTGCTCAAGATCAACATGGTTGCAAATAATCCTTGCGTCAGTATGGCATTTGTCAGGTAAAACAAAAGGAATAGTACCTTGATTATCTGAACCCTCAATAATGTAAGTCCACAGTTGAGAAACAAGAAGTGCTTTGGCCCATTCAAAATTATCAGGAGTTAAAAGAGCCACAATAATAAACTTGCACCACTCAGTTGGTACCTACACTACCTTGTCTGATGGGGCAGCAGGCGCAAAGTGCTTGTTCCATAGATCCATTCCTTCCTTAGAGAGGAAATCCTCCTCTTGGCCTACTGAGTCAGCATGGGGGAGCAATAATTTAAGGTGAGCATTCATACTTTCAGGTAATTGAGTTGCACTAGAGGCAGAAAGTGCACTCATGCTGGTGTCATCAGATAAGTGGTTACCTTCAGTTTACGCAATTGTAGGAAGATCTGGCAACTGCTGAGCTGGGGAGATGGTGGGGGCCTCTTGAAAATCAGTGTCCACCTTTGGTTGAGGAATTTCCTTCTCAACTGAGTGAGCCACAACTTGTTCTGTAGGAATAAGAGGTACAACAGTATCCACTTGTTCAGGAGCTGGAGTATCAGAAGGTATCTCTTGTAGCAAATCAGTAACTATTGGCAACACAGGTTCAGCAATAGGTGGGGGAATGTTACCAACAAAATTTTGCTCTTCTACAGTAGGGATGAGAGGAATACCAAACAAATTGGGCCCAGGTGTAGGATCAAAAGTATGTCTAGAGGGGGGTGATTAGACTACTTGACCAAATAAAAATATATCCTTTTCCCAATTTTAAGTCTTGGCAGATTTTAGCAACTTAGCACAAGTCAAGTAATCAACCTACACATGCAATTCTAAGAGTATAGCAGCGAAATGTAAATCATTGCATATTAAGGTAAAGGGGAGGAGTTTGCAGGGAGCAAGCGCAATGTAGACACGAAGATTTTTCCCGTGGTTCCGATAGGTGGTGCTATCCTACATCCACGCTGATGGAGACTTCAACCCATGAAGGGTAATGATTGTGCGAGTCCACGGAGGGCTCCACACACGAAGGGTCCACGAAGAAGCAACATTGTCTATCCCACCATGGCCATCTCCCATGAAGGACTTGCCTCACTAGGGTAGATCTTCATGAAGTAGGCGATCTCCTTGCCCATACAAACTCCTTGGTTCAACTCCACAATCTTGACGGAGGCTCCCAAGTGACACCTAACCAATCTAGGAGACAAAAGGTAATAGATGGTGTGTTGATGATGAACTCGTTGCTCTTGTGCTTCAAATGATAGTCTCCCCAACACTAACTCTCTCACACAGATTTGGATTTGGTGGAAACATGATTTGAGTGGAAAGCAACTTGGGGAAGGCTAGAGGTCAAGATTCTTGTGGTTGGATTGGAATATCTTGGTCTCAACACATGAGTAGGTGGTTCTCTCTCAGAAAATGAATGTTGGAAGTGTAGGCACGTTCTGATGGCTCTCTCCACGAATGGAGGAAGGGTGGAGGGGTATATATAGCCTCCACACAAAATCTAACCGTTACACACAATTTACCAAACTCGGTGGGACCGAATAGTGAAACTCGGTCAGACCAATTTAGTTCAAAATGTGAACGTTAGGCTTTTCGGTGGGACCGACATATCAACTCGGTGGGACCGATTTCATTAGGGTTAGGGCATAACGTAATCTCGGTGATACCGATCACATGAACTCCGTGAGACCGATTTCTATAATAGGCACACAGAGGGTTGGTCAGGCAAACTCGGTGGGACCGATCGCTCATTTTGGTGAGACCGAAACGTTACAAAGAGGAAACAGAGAGTTTGCATTGCAAACTCGGTGGGACCGATTGCTCATCTCGGTTAGGCCGAAACGTTACAAAGGGAAATAGAGAGTTAGCAATCCCATCTCGGTGAGACCGAGATCCCTATCGGTGAGACCGAACTGATTAGGGTTTCTGGTAGTGGCTATGTCAAATGAACTCGGTGGCGCCGGATAGATCAAATCGGTGGGGCCGAGTTTGACTTTTGGTTTGGGACATATGTGGAATTGAGAAAGTGGCTGAGGGCTTTTGGAGCATATCACTAAGCATTTTGAGCAAGCAAGCCATTAAGCAACACCTCATTCCCTTTTAATAGTATTGGCTTTCCTATGGACTCAATGTGATCTTGGATCACAAATGAAAAAAATGTAGAGTCTTGAGCTTGAGCCAATATGTGTCCTTAGCATTTTGAGGGGTCCACATTCCTAGTCCATGCCATGCCAATCATTGAACTTTCTGAAATGATCATCTTGAAAGAGTATTGGTTCAATGAGCTATATGTTGTTAAGAATTACCAAAACCACCCAGGGATTAGTTGCACTTTCAATCTCCCCCTTTTTGGTAATTGATGACAACATATAGATCAAAGCTTCGACAAATGATAATAAGAATGAAATATATCATCGCTTTGAGAAGTATGTGATAAGCAAGAGCTCCCCCTTAATTTGTGCATTATTTAAAATTTACTTTTGAATGCAAATGCACAATTGAGGATCATGGGTTACTCTTCCATGTCACATACATCTTGGTGGAGTGCTCAAAATGATAGTAAATAAAATATGGACTCATCACCAAGGCAAAATGAATGATCATACAAGAGAGATAAATAAAATCATCATCCAAGCACAAACATTAATGTAGGATATGATCAAACACATGATCATACAAGTATCTCACACTCATAAACATAGAGTATCATCCAAGCAAGCCCACAAAAAGTACCAAACAAGTAGCAAAGAGAATGGCAAAAAGAAGCAAAATCTCTCTCTCTCTCTCAAAGCCTATGATCTATACACTTTCGCCCCCTTTGGCAACAAGTTACCAAAAAGCTTGAAAATGCATAGTGATATGCATCTCTCTAGGCTTGATCTTCGGGAGGCGGTGTAGAGAGGACTCCAAGGACGAATGCATCTGTTGAAGTTGTTGGAGCTGGTGGAGTTGCAACCGGAGGGACAACTAAAGTTGTGGCTACAGGTGCTAACGTAGTAGCTCTTGTGTCTGTCACAGGCACTGCTGCAGATCTCTGTGCCCTAGGCACTCTCTAAAAAGCATCTATGGTGGCTTTCCCTTTCTTCTCCTTAGCTTCTTCCTGGAGCTGCTCAACAGCTGTCTGCATTTCTGTCACCTTCAAGTCAAGATCATAGAACTTTGTCTCAATGATCCTCTCCAGGCTCTCTTGATTCTGAGTCAGGGTGGCCAATCTTTTCTCAGTCCTCAAAATGGCTTGAACAAGATATCCAAGTTGATCTTGCTTTGACTTGAGGAAAACTTGTGAAGCCTCTTCAGCACTTGGCATCTTAGCTGCCTTCTTTGCTTTTTCTTTCTCCTTCTTCTCTTGAGCCTCTACTGATATAGGATCTGTGGCATCCATGACAACTGTGTTGTCCTCACGATCAGGCCTCAAGGGAAGGTCTTGCTTATCCAACAAGTATGTGCATGTGCCCATCTTAGAGTTGATGAGCATCTGGATATGTGGAGCATACCCACATGATCTCTTTTGGTATGCAGCTGTCCTCTTGATTATCTCAACAGACAAACTCATCACTATGAATTTTTCAGGCACATCAAATATATGCACCATATTGATGGAATGTCCTCTTATCATCCTATGATCACCAGACTTGGGCAACAAAGTGTGCCTCAGAATAGTGTTGATGGTAGGCAGACCTGACAGGAGATAGTAGACAGAGCCAAACTTATGATGTTCCAAATCTGCATCTGGAATTTCCTTGTACATGTGTGCCATGGAGTTATGTCCCATCCTTGGCTTGGCATAGACATCAGTGTCATCTTCATGCTCTTTAGGGGCATTGATCAGCTTGGCCCACTCAGCAACTGTTGACTGGTACCTTGTCCCTTCAGACATCCATGTAATCCTTCCATCTGGATAGAAATGAGTTGTAGAGTAAAACTGCATAATGAGCTCATCATTCCACTTGGTGAGTTTCTGACCCACAAAAACATCACCTCCATTCATCCTGAAACTTTCATGAACTCCAGGGAAGTGGTCTTCATTTTCATCAATATACTTCCAATCCACCCACTTCATGTCATAGACAATGGGCCTCTTGTCCAGGAGCACAGTCTCATAGAAGTCCTACTGCTCTTTGGTGTGAAATCTATAGTCCACAGCAGTCCTTCTCCTCACAGCATATGGATCTGATTGTCTCCACAATCTGAGACCTGCATCCTTTCTGACTTTCATATTCTCAGCCACTAGATGATTGTCATCATGGTCAGAGATCTTTGGCTTTAGTTTCCTGAGCACTTGGGCTTCATCATCATCATCTTCTTCTTCTTCTTCAATTTCAGGCACTGGGGCCTTGTTCTTCTCAGCAGCTGGTATGTTTCTTGTGCTCCTCTTTGGTGTAGTCTTGGGGGCTGGAGCTGAAGCTTTGGGGGCAGTCTTGGGCTTAGATGAAGCAGCCCCAGACTTGATGGCATCCCCCATCAGCTTTTGTGCTTTAGGTGCTGGTGCAGCATCCTCTTCTTCCTCGTTAGAGGAGTGCTTCTCAAATTCAGACATTGGATCAACTTTCTTGTACCATCTCCCTCTCTTTCTTTCCTTCTTCTTCTTGCCCTCACCAGCAGCCTCTCCAACAATTAATTTGGAGGCTTCAAACGTTGAGGCTCTAGCCTTAGACATGGGCACTCTTTTTGCAGGAGCCTTCTTGTTCAAACCAGGCTTTGTAGAGGTATCTATGGCAAATTCCTTCTTGACAACCTTCTTCTTTGAGCTGACATGTTCCTCAGCAGCCACATAATCTCCATCTTCAGAATCAGAATTTCTCTTTCTCCTCAACCTAGTAGCAGCCATAGGCAGGTTGTTAGGAGTACTTCTGTTGCCTTCATCATAACTGCTAGAGGGACTAGTGCCCTCACTCAGATTTACCTGCTCCTCAGACTTGTTCTGGCTATCACTCTGATCAGACATTCTGACACAGCAAACTGAAAGCTGACCCTGTGAATAGATATAGATGAGATAGAGTGGACGAGCATCACAAAGTGCAGAGGTTTTGCAAAACAATTGAGTCAAAAACTTAGTTTTAGTTTTCCACAGAAAGCATTTCGGAGCTACCGATTTGTTAAACTCGGTGCTACCGAAGCAATATTGGTGTCTGAACTAGTGAGATCGGTCAGACCGAGACATAGTTTGGTGAGTCCAAGATTGCTAGGGTTTCACTGAGAGTTGAACTCGGTCACAATGATTTGCAACTTTCGGTGAGAGCGAAAATTACAACTGCAATGGCCTAAGCCAAATCGGTGAGACCGATTTCTACAACTCGGTCGGCCCAAGATGAGTTCGGCGGAAACCGAACCCTAAATTTTTGAATCAAAACTAATCTAAAGGAGGTTTTCGCTGGATAGATTGATCTCATACATGGTAAGAATCATGGCATTGTCTTTGTGCTAAGAATCGGAGGTAAAAGATTGCACAAAGAGTCGAACTCATACCCTAACTCGGCGATGAGTTCGCTACGGAGGCAATGGCG
Organism: Triticum aestivum; assembly: GCF_018294505.1. Taxonomy (NCBI): domain Eukaryota; kingdom Viridiplantae; phylum Streptophyta; class Magnoliopsida; order Poales; family Poaceae; genus Triticum; species Triticum aestivum. The sequence goes on along the minus strand of NC_057814.1, from coordinate 405,442,765 downwards.
GTGAAGATTTCCGTTGACAGCGACGGAGACCAGTGGCAGGGGGTCGCAGGCGACGAGAGGACGATCCGGAGACCTGAGACGGCAGAGCAGGACACGCGCGGGCGAAGAGGTTTCGGAAAAATTTCCAAAATTTGACCCATCGGTACATATATCCTCACCCTGTCGGTGTGACCGAGTGGAACAACTCTGTGACACCGAGATGCAGAATCGCAAGCGGTTACTGCAACTCGGTGTGACCGAATGGTTCTAATCGGTTGCATCGAGATTTAAAACCTAGGTCAACTCAGTGAACTCGGTATGAACGAAAAGGATGAATCGGTCAGACCGAAATGCACAGAGAGGTTTTGGAAGTTTAAGTCTATGATGAATCGGTGACTCCGAGTGCTCCTCACCGAGAGGGTTCGAATCTGACTTGATCAAACTTTGTGATGTAGCATGAATAGAGTTTGAGACGAGAAAAGTATAGATAGCTAGAGGAAGTTCTTAGGCATTCTTGTCAATCCATTTGGCAAAAGAAGAAGAGCCAAACAATCAAAGCAACAATTGGATGTCCTCGAATGAGAAAATATGCAATCAACATGCACACACAATAAAATGGCAAATGAAATATGTGAAAAAGCATGCACAAACACTCTAGCATCTATCAAGCAATTGGCGATGACTAGGTCATCTATATATGAGTATATTGACTTAGGAATCAAATGAGAACATTGATACGTCTCCAACGTATCTATAATTTTTTATTGTTCCATGCTATTATATTATCTGTTTTGGATGTTTAATGGGCTTTAATATATATTTTTATATTAGTTTTGGGACTAACCTATTAACCGAAAGCCCAGTGCAAATTGCTGTTTTTTTGCCTATTTCAGTGTTTTGCAGAAAAGGAATATCAAACGGAGTCCAAAAAGAATGAAACCTTCGCGAGGATCTTTTTGGAACAAACGCAATCTAGAAGACTTGGAGTGGACATCAAGGAAGCCACGAGGTGGCCACGAGGTAGGAGGGCGCGCCCCCACCCTCATGGGTCCCTCGTAGCTCCACCGACCTACTTCTTTCGCCTATATATACTCATATACCTTGAAAACATCCAGGAGCACCACGAAACCCTATTTCCACCACCGCAACCTTCTGTACCCGTGACATCCCATCTTGGGGCCTTTTCCGGTGCTCCGCCGGAGGGGGAATCGATCACGGAGGGCTTCTACATCAACACCATAGCCTCTCCGATGATGTGTGAGTAGTTTACCACAGACCTTCGGGTCCATAGTTATTAGCTAGATGGCTTCTTCTCTCTCTTTGGATCTCAATACAAAGTTCTCCTTGATTCTCTTGGAGATCTATTCGATGTAATACTTTTTGCGGTGTGTTTGTCGAGATCCGATGAATAGTGGGTTTATGATCAAGATAATCTATGAACAATATTTGATTCTTCTCTGAATTCTTATATGCATGATTTAATATCTTTGCAAGTCTCTTCGAATTATCAGTTTGGTTTGGCCTACTAGATTGATCTTTCTTGCAATGGGAGAAGTGCTTAGCTTTGGGCTCAATCTTGCGGTGTCCTTTCCAAGTGACAGCAGGGGCAGCAAGGCACGTATTTTATTGTTGCATTCGAGGATAAAAAAGATGGGGTTTATATCATATTGCTTGAGTTTATCCCTCTACATCATGTCATCTTGCCTAATGCGTTACTCTGTTCTTATGAACTTAATACTCTAGATGCATGCTGGATAGCGGTCGATGTGTGGAGTAATAGTAGTAGATGCAGAATCGTTTCGGTCTACTTGTCGCGGACGTGATGCCTATGTTCATGATCATGCATAGATATTCTCATAACTATGCGCTTTTCTATTATTTGCTCGACAGTAATTCGTTCACCCACCGTAGAATTTTCTATCTTGAGAGAAGCGACTAGTGAAACCTATGGCCCCCGGGTTTATTTTCTATCATATAAGTTTCCGATCTATTTTATTTTGCAATCTTTACTTTTCAATCTATACCATAAAAATACCAAAAATATTTACCTTATTATATCTATCAGATCTCACTTTTGCAAGTGGCCGTGAAGGGATTGACAACCCCTTTATCGCGTTGGTTGCAAGGTTCATAATTGTTTGTGCAGGTACGAAGGATTTGCGTGTAGTCTCCTACTGGATTGATACCTTGGTTCTCAAAAACTGAGGGAAATACTTACGCTACTTTGCTGCATCACCCTTTCCTCTTCAAGAGAAAACCAACGCATGCTCAAGAGGTAGCAAGAAGGATTTCTGGCGCCGTTGCCGGGGAGAGCTACGCACAAGTCAAGACATACCAAGTACCCATCACAAACTCTTATCCCTCGCATTACATTATTTGCCATTTGCCTCTCGTTTTCCTCTCCCCCACTTCACCCTTGCCGTTTTATTCGCCCTTTTTCCGTTCGTCTCTTTTTGCTTGCTTCTTGTGTGCTTGTGTGTTGGATTGTTTGTCATGATGGCTCAAGACAATACTAAATTGTGTGACTTTTCCAATACCAACAACAATGATTTTATTAGCACTCTGATTGCTCCTATTACCGATGCTGAATCTTGTGAAATTAATGCTGCTTTGTTGAATCTTGTCATGAAAGATCAATTTTCTGGCCTTCCTAGTGAAGATGCCGCTACCCATCTAAACAACTTTGTTGATTTGTGCGATATGCAAAAGAAGAAAGATGTGGATAATGATATAGTTAAATTGGAGCTATTTCCGTTTTCACTTAGAGATCGTGCTAAAACTTGGTTCTCTTCTTTGCCTAAAAATAGTATTGATTCATGGAATAAGTGCAAAGATGTTTTTATCTCTAAGTATTTTCCTCCCGCTAAGATCATCTCTCTTAGAAACAATATTATGAATTTTAAGCAACTTGATCATGAGCATTATGCACAAGCTTGGGAGAGGATGAAATTAATGATACGTAATTGCCCTACACATGGTTTGAATTTATGGATGATTATACAAAAATTTTATGCCAGATTGAATTTTGCTTCTAGAAATCTTTTAGATTCGGCCGCGGGAGGCACTTTTATGGAAATCACGTTAGGAGAAGCTACTAAACTCCTAGATAATATTATGGTTAATTATTCTCAATGGCACACCGAAAGATCTACTAGTAAAAAGGTTCATGCAATTGAAGAGATTAATGTTTTGAGTGGAAAGATGGATGAACTTATGAAATAGTTTGCTAATAAGAGTGTTTCTTCCGATCCTAATGATATGGCTTTGTCCACTTTGATTGAGAATAATGATGAATCTATGGATGAGAATTTTGTTGGTAGGAACAATTTTGGTAACAACGCGTATAGAGGAAACTTTAATTCTAGGACGTTCCCTAGTAATTCCTCTAATAATTATGGTAATTCCTACAACAACTCTTATGGAAACTTTAATAATATACCCTCTGATTTTGAGACTAGTGTTAAAGAATTTATGATTTCACAAAAGAATTTCAATGCTTTGCTTGAAGAAAATTTGCCTAAGATTGATGAGTTGGCTAGGAACGTGGATAGAATTTCTCTTGATGTTGATTCTTTGAAACTTAGATCTATTCCACCTAAGCATGATATCAATGAGTCTCTCAAAGCCATGAGAATTTCCATTGATGAGTGCAAAGAAAGAACCGCTAGGATGCGTGCTAAAAAGATTGCTTTATGAAAGTGTGTTCTTCTAGTTTTCATGATAATAGTGATGAAGATCTAAAAGTGATTGATGTGTCTCCTATTAAATCTTTGTTTTTCAATATGAATCTTGATAAAGATGTGACTGGAGATGAGTCAACTTTAGTTAAAAGGCATCCCAATGATTCGGAGTTTTTAGATCTTGATGCAAAAATTAGTAAAAGTGGGATTGAAGAGGTCAAAACTTTACATAGCAATGAACCCACTATTTTGGATTTCGGGGAATTTAATTATGATAATTGCTCTTTGATAGATTGTATTCCCTTGTTGCAATCCGTGTTAAATTCTCTGCATGCTTATGAACAAAATAAAGCCTTTACCAAACATATCATTGATGCCTTTGTGCAATCCTATGAAGAAAAACTTGAATTAGAAGTTTCTATCCCTAGAAAACTTTATGATGACTGGGAACCTACTGTTATAATTAATATTAAAGATCATGAATGCTATTATTTGTGTGATTTGGGTGCTAGTGTTTCCACGATTCCTAAAACTTTGTGTGATGTGTTAGGTTTCCGTGAATTTGATGATTGTTCTTTAAATTTGCACCTTGCGGATTCCACCATTAAGAAACCTATGGGAAGGATAAATGATGTTCTTATTGTTGCAAATAGCAATTATGTGCCCGTAGATTTTATTGTTCTTGATATAGATTGCAATCCTACATGTCCTATTATTCTTGGTAGACCTTTCCTTAGAACGATAGGTGCAATTATTGGTATGAAAGAAGGAAATATTAGATTCCAATTTCCGTTAAGGAAAGGCATGGAACACTTTCCTAGGAAGAAAATTAAATTACCATATGAATCTATTATAAGAGCCACTTATGGATTGCATACCAAAGATGACAATACCTAGATCTATCCTTGTTTTTATGCCTAGCTAGGGGCGTTAAACGATAGCGCTTGTTGGGACGCAACCCAATTTTATTTTTTATTCCTTGCTTTTTGTTCCTATTTAGTAATAAATATTTCATCTAGCCTCTGGTTAGATGTGGTTTTATGTTTTAATTAGTGTTTGTGCCAAGTAAAACCTATAGGATCTTCTTGGGTGATAATTATTTTATCATGCTGAAAAAGTCAGAAACTTTCTCCTCACGAAAACAATTGTTAAAAATCACCAGAAAGTGATAAATACTGATTCCAATTTCAGTAGATCAATAATCAAATTATCTAAGTCGTCCTATTTTTTTAGATTTTTCTGACTTGCAGAAGTTTGCGTTTCATACAGATTACTACAGACTGTTCTGTTTTTGACAGATTCTGTTTTTCGTGTGTTGTTTGCTTATTTTGATGAATCTATGGCTAGTATCGAGGGGTATGAACCATAGATAAGTTGGAATACAGTAGGTTTAACACCAATATAAATAAATAATTAGTTCATTACAGTACCCTAAAGTGGTGGTTTGTTTTATTTCGCTAACGGAGCTCATGAGATTTTCTGTCGAGTTTTGTGTTGTGAAGTTTTCAAGTTTTTGGGTAAAGATTTGATGGATTTTGGAACAAGGAGTGGCAAGAGCCTAAGCTTGGGGATGCCCAAGGCACCCCAAGCTAAAATTCAAGTACAAAAAAAAGCCTAAGCTTGAGGATGCCCCGGAAGGCATCCCCTCTTTCGTCTTCGTCTATCGGTAACTTTACTTGAGGCTATATTTTTATTCACCACATGATATGTGTTTTTCTTGGAGCGTCTTGTATGATTTTATTCTTTGCTTTTTAGTTTACCACAATCATCCTTGCTGTACACACCTTTTGGAGAGACACACATGAATCGGAATTTATTAGAATACTCTATGTGTTTCACTTATATCTTTTAAGCTAGATAATTTTGCTCTAGTGCTTCGCTTACATCTTTTTAGAGCACGGTGGTGGTTTTATTTTATAGAAATTATTGATCTCTCATGCTTCACTTATATTATTTTGAGAGTTTTATAGAACAGCAAGGTAATTTGCTTTGGCTATAAAATTAGTCCTAATATGTTGAGCATCCAAGATGGGTATAATAAAAACTATCATATAAAGTGCATTGAATACTATGAGAAGTTTGATTCTTTATGATTGTTTTGAGATATGAAGATGGTGATATTAGAGTCATGCTAGTTGAGTAGTTGTGAATTTAAGAAATACTTGTGCTAAAGTTTGTGATTCCCGTAGCATGCACGTATGGTGAACCGTTATGTGATGAAGTCAGAGCATGATTTATTTATTGATTGTCTTCCTTATGAGTGGCGGTCGGGGACGAGCGATGGTCTTTTCCTACCAATCTATCCCCCTAGGAGCATGCGCGTAGTACTTCATTTTGATACCTAATAGATTTTTGCAATAAGTATGTGAGTTCTTTATGACTAATGTTGAGTCCATGGATTATACGCACTCTCACCCTTCCACCATTACCAGCTTCTCTAATACCGCGCACCTTTCGCCGGTATCATACACCCACCACATACCTTCCTCAAAACAGCCACTATACCTACCTATTATGGCATTTCCATAGCCATTCCGCGATATATTGCCATGCAACTTACCACCGTTCCGTTTGTTATGACACGTTTCATCATTGTCATATTGCTTTGCATGATCATGTAGTTGACATCATATTTGTGGAAAAGCCACCTTTATAATTCTTTCATACATGTCACTCTTGATTCATTGCATATCCCGGTACACCGCCGGAGGCATTCACATAGAGTCATATTTTGTTCTAAGTATTGAGTTGTAATTTTTTAGTTGTAAGTAAATAAAAGTGTGATGATCATCATTATTAGAGCATTGTCCCAAGTGAGGAAAGGATGATGGAGACTATGATTCCCCACAAGTCGGGATGAGACTCTGGACGAAAAAAGAAAGAAAGAAAAGAGGCCTAAAAAGGAGAGAAAGGGCCTGAAAAAAGAGGGAAGGTAAAAAATGAGAGAAAAAGAGAGAAGGGACAATGTTACTACCTTTTACAACACTTGTGCTTCAAAGTAGCACCATGATCTTCATGATAGAGAGTCTCCTATGTTGTCATTTTCATATACTAGTGGGAATTTTACATTATAGAACTTGGCTTGTATATTTCAATGATGGGCTTCCTCAAAATGCCCTAGGTCTTCGTGAGCAAGCGAGTTGGATGCACACCCACTTAGTTTCTTTTGTTGAGCTTTGATACACGTATAGCTCTAGTGCATCCGTTGCATGGCAATCCCTACTCACTCACATTGATATCTATTGATGGGCATCTCCATAGCTCGTTGATACGCCTAGTTGATGTGAGACTATCTTCTCCTTTTTGTCTTCTCCACAACCACCATTCTATTCCACATATAGTGCTATGTCCATGGCTCACGCTCATGTATTGCGTGAAGATTGAAAAAGTTTGAGAACATCAAAAGTATGAAACAATTGCTTGGCTTGTCATCGGGGTTGTGCATGATTTAAATATTTTGTGTGATGAAGATAGAGCATAGCCAGACTATATGATTTTGTAGGGATAACTTTCTTTGGCCATGTTATTTTGAGAAGACATGATTGCTTTGTTAGTATGCTTGAAGTATTATTACTTTTATGTAAATATTAAACTTTTGTCTTGAATCTTTCGGATCTGAACATTCATGCTACAATAAAGAAAATTACATTGAGAATTATGCTAGGTAGCATTCCACATCAAAAATTCTGTTTTTTATCATTTACCTACTCGAGGGCGAGCAGGAATTAAGCTTGGGGATGCTTGATACGTCTCTATCTATAATTTTTGATTGTTCCGTGCTATTATATTATCTGTTTTGGATGTTTAATGGGCTTTAATATACCTTTTTATATTATTTTGGGACTAACCTATTAACCGAAAGCCCAGTGCAAATTGCTGTTTTTTTTCCTATTTCAGTGTTTCGCAGAAAAGGAATATAAAACAGAATGAAACCTTCGCGAGGATCTGTCGGTGGAAATCGACACCTATGGGATCACTGGGATCCCTTCTACGGTTGGCGGGCGCAGGGTTGTGCAAAGAGCGGGTCTGGCGGCCAGCACAAAGATCGTTTACCCAGGTTCGGGCCGCGAGGATGCGTAATACCCTAGTCCTGCTTTGGTGTATATTTGAGTGTTCTTGAGTTCTTGAACTAGCTACGGGGTGTAACTTGTCCAAAAGATCCGAATCCTTCTCCCTTACGCCTCGGGCCTCCTTTTATAGACAAAAGGGGTTGCCACAGTGGCACACAGGAGGTGGAAAGGTATACAGTGGATGAGTCTATCCTCTGGCACCGTCGCACAAACGCATTTAATGCGCTGCCAACATGCCCCTCTTGCTTTATCGGGGACGGCAAGGAAGCTCGTCCCAGCTGTCGCCGCCTCGCCTGGCTCCGACGCGCGTCCGAGCTGACAAGGCGTTGTAGCGCCACGTTGGCTGGCTACTGGGCTGGCGCAGTGGCAGAAACTTCATGAAGATCTACATGCCACCACGCAGGTGCTTGCTGAGTCGGCATGGAGGCCGCACGCTGCCACGCAGATGCCTGCCCAGCTGGTTGAGCTAGCAGCTGCATGGGAGCGGCGGTGGAGTCTTGGCAGACGTGGGCCTGGCCACGGACCCGCTGATGTCCTCGGCAAGGGTCTTGCCGTGGCATCGCGGTCGTCCCCGGCAAGAGTCTCGTGGATTTCGTTGGCAAGGATCTTGCCAAGGATCGTCATATTCTGGTTCTCATCTGATCTTGTGTATTTATGATCTTCACAAAGATCTGCATGCCACCATGGAGGTGCCTCCCGAGCCTTGGTTCCAATGTGGTTGATGGTGTTGGTAACCCTTGGGCTCAAGGGTGGCTCGCTCTGCTGGCGTCACGCAAGTTGCCCCAGCAAGGATCTTGCCGGGGCTGCGGAGGCCGCCCCGGCCCGAGGGAGTCCACCTCGCCCTCTTGCTCTTGTGTCTCTAGTCTTGTCGTTGCTTCGGTTGTCTTGTGCTCCGGCTTCCCTCCTCTGCCCTGCTTAGTGCGGCCGCGGGCGCGGCTCTGACTGCCCGTGCACAAGTAAAGGGGTACAAAGGAGAGCCCCTACTTTTGTACACCGACAGGAGCCCCCGGGCCTGGGCCACACATAAGCGCGACGCGTTGTTGGGCTAGGCCCAGAACGGTGCGTGGGCAGGCGGGGTGGATTTTTACTGCATTAACTTTTCCGTCCGCTGCGCTTCCCCACGACCCGCGTTGAACGCGCGATGTGGAGGGTCATGCATGACGTGGGGGTGATGCGTGGGGCGGTTCCTGCACGCATGCGTCACATCGTGGTAAAGAGGCGGCTCGCACCTTCCCCATAAAAAGAGGAAAACGCAGAGGCGCGACTCATTTACTGAGTGGACTCAGGTCGTCGTCTTTAAGGCACCCGCACCCCACGATCACGGAGTGGAGAACGGTCACCTCAACCGTCCCCTTGATTCCTGCTTGCTCGCCACGTAACCCCCATGCCCCAAGGTGGCAGGCGGTGGACGCGGGGGGGGGGGGCACCGGCCTTATATAACAAGGCGGGAAATCGGGTCGTTGCTGATTGGAGCAGCGGGTCGGTCTTGATTCCCTGCGCCCCTGATGGCCAGATTGGTTGAGTGGGGCGGCCGAGCCCCGACTCTGCCCCTTTATAAGAAGGGGGAGAGGGATGGCACCCCACAATCTTTCATCATCCATCTCCTTCCACCTCGGCTCCTTTCTTTCATATGTCATGGCGAGAGGGGGCGCCGGCCCTTTGACGGTGGCGGCGAGGGTCTCTGTTCGACAGTGCGTCCCTCCTTCCCAAGAGGTCATGGCGGCGGAGCCGGCCATGAGAGGAAGGGGGAGGGGGCGAGGCGAGGTCGGCGTGGTGCTCGGGGAAGAGGGGGACGAGTCGGCGCACCGGCCTTGCCTCCGCCAGCGATGCCTCCCCCAATGGAGGGCCACGTCGGGGAGCAACCCCGTGAGTTCTTCATTAGGCTGCGCCGGCCACCGCACCGTCGCCTTCGTCTCCCTGCTCCATTCGCTCGGGAGATGGAGCTCGATCCGCCCCAGACCCTGAGGTTTCATATGATGGGCTGCGGGAACGGCGGCACGCGGGTTGACGTCGACTTTCCCGCCCCTCACGTCATGTACCTTCGTCGCGGATGGAAGACTTTTGCTCGTGTCCACAGCCTGACGGCGGGGCTCGTTCTCTACTTCAAATTAATGGAGAATGGCCTGCTCTCCGTCAAGGTCTTTGGGGACCTTGGAACTCACCTAAAGTGCTGCATGAAGAGCTCCTCCGATGATGAAGACTCCTCCTCAAGCGGGAGTGGCGAGGAGGACAGCGACAGCGACGACGAGGGCGTCGAGCGGGGGGACGCCGACCTCGACTCCGACTGACCGCATCACCCCTCCCTTAGCCACACGCCCTGCCGAGGGCCTTCCTCATCAAGCTCTCCATCGGCGCATTCCCCGTCGCCTCCTTTTTGCCTTCACCTGCCGCACCTGGGAGGAAAAGGGCAAGGACGGGGATCACGGGGTACTTATCTTTTTTAGTTTGTAAGCCTGCAGGCACTTGTTAAATTTAAAAATTGTAATCCCCTTGCTCATGTTTACATTCCGTACGAACTGTACTTGTATGGGACGTATTTAAGAAAAAGGGTGCTTGCCGGGTTCTTTGTGCGTGAGCGAAGCCCATGCCAAGGAGTAAACCTTGTTATTTTTAAGATAAACATTGTCGTCCGGCAACAGGCCTTGCCGTCCCCTCACTTCATTCGACCATACTCACACTCTTGGCGGAGGCAGGGCGAAGTAGGGTTAGGCCCTTCGTTTGCTTCCTTGTCACCGCGGCTACAACCAAGTTCCGACCCAGGGAATAGTTCTTGGGTACAAGAAAGGGGGAGCACTGTGGCCTAGGAACAGAACGAGGTTTCATACGCCCAACTTCCATACGGAAATGCGCAATAGGGGATAAAAGACTTATCTGAATCTGCAGCCCCCGGCAACCTTGGCTTGCCGTGGTTGCATCCTTGTGTCTGCAGCCCCCGGCAACCTTGGCTTGCCGGGGCCGGAGCGTCGGTTTGTTCTTTTTCTTCCCAATAGCTCAGCAGAAATGTCCATGTACCCTGCGAACCAAAGAGGACGGAAAGGAACAGAGAGACGCACACTCGACCTCTATGCGAGGGGTTAGCTGCCGCTAAGCACTATTAACCCTAACCGAGGGAAAGACTCAACCTAGCATGCATGCTAAAACTTAGGGCGCCATCACTTCATTTATTTATGCTCAGGGTCTGCACCTGGCTTTGTACAGAGGGTTACATGCCTTGCCGGCAAGGCTTGTACAAAAGGTGGCTTGCCGGGGGGCCTGGCAACCGCGCCTTATTGGTAAAACTTGCGAAGATGTTCGATGTTCCAGGATTTGCTCACTGGAATAGCATCTTCGGTCTCCAAGCGGACTACGCCGGGCCTGGTGAATCGTATTACCCGATAAGGTCCTTCCCACTTCGGCGTCAACTTGTTGGAATTCTTGGCCGATTGAACGCGCCGAAGAACAAGGTCGCCTTCCTCAAAGCTTCGGGCATGAGCCTTGCGGCTATGGTAGCAGCGCAAGGCTTGCTGGTAGCGCGCTGCTCTCACAGCCGCCCGAAGACGATCTTCCTCAAGGAGCGTTGCGTCATCTTGCCGCAACTGCTCTTGCTCAAGCTCGTCATAAGCGAGCACTCGAGGTGACCCGTATGTGAGTTCCGTGGGGAGAACTGCTTCTGCCCCGTATACCAGGGCAAAGGGTGTCTGGCCGGTGGCTTGATTTGGCGTCGTTCTGATTGACCAAAGAACTGCCGGCAACTCATCAATCCAGCACCTTCCGCTCTTGTGCAGCCTGTCAAAATTCTTTGTCCTCAGGCCTTGCAGTACTTCAGCATTTGCCCTCTCCGCCTGGCCGTTGCTCCGTGGGTGTGCCACGGAAGAAAAACAGACCCTGCTGCCGAGGTCTTGGATGTATTGCATGAATGTGTGGCTTGTGAACTGCGTGCCGTTGTCGGTGATGACTCTGTTTGGCACACCAAAACGGCAGACTAGCCCCTTGAAGAACTTGACGGCTGATTACGCTGTCACCTTCCTTACTGCTTCCACCTCTGGCCACTTTGTGAACTTGTCGATTGTAACGTACAAGTACTCAAAGCCCCCGACAGCGCGGGGGAAGGGGCCCAGTATGTCGAGCCCCCAGACCGAAAATGGCCAGGAGAGAGGAATTGTTTGAAGGGCTTGAGCTGGTTGATGAAGCTTCTTCGAATGGAACTGACATGCTTCACACTTGGTTACTAGTGCCATTGCATCCTGGAGGGCAGTGGGCCAGAAGAAACCTTGCTGGAATGCCTTGCCGGCAAGGGCCCACGACCCTATGTGGGAGCCACAATGCCTCCGTGTATCTCTGCCAACAGCTCCAGTCCTTCCTCCCGGGGAATGCACTTCAATTTCACACCGTTTGGTCTTTTTCTGTACAGGACATCGTTGACGAACTGATACATGGCAGACCGACGGGCTACTTTCTCCGCTTCTTCCTACTCCTCGGGGAGTTCCCCTGTTTGGAGGAATCGGACGGTATGGTGTGCCCATGCCGGAGCCTGGGGCTCGACGGCAAGGACTAAAGGCATTTCCTCTACCATGGGAGCGGTTGTCTCTACAGCCGGGGCTTGACGCCCCGCCGGAGTCGGTTGCCCCATGGCAGGCTCAACGTCCACGACAACATCTTTGCCGGCGGCTCCTGGGAGCTCGGCGGGAAAGTACTTGTCGGGGCCTAATTTCCTTCGCTTGTTCTGCTCTGTTGATGGTTCAACGGATGGTTGAGTCAACCGAAGCACAAAAGTACCTGGTTCCACAGGTAGTTTGAAGGCGGCGCGTTTCGACAGGTAGTCGGCAATGTCGTTCTCCACTCGGAGAACATGCTCCGCCTGTATACCATCAAAACGCTCCTCCAGCTTCCTCACCTCATCTACGTAGGCCTCCATCAACGGGCTTTGATAATCTTTGTTGACTTGCCTGACGACAAGCTGTGAATCACCCCTGACAGTGAGCTTCTTGATCCCGAGGTCTGCCGCGATCCTGAGACCGGCAAGCAACCCCTCGTATTCAGCAGTGTTGTTCATGGACATCTCCCTGGGAAATTGCATCTGGATTACATACTTGAGGTGCTCTCCGGTGGGTGCAACGAGCAGCACACCAGCACCGGTGCCTTGCAGCAAGAAAGCCCCGTCAAAGTACATAATCCAGTTGCGACTTGCTTCCTTGCCGGGGAGGGTGGTCTCCTGGATCTCTTCGTCGGGCGTTGAGGTCCATTCTGCAATGAACTCTGCCAAGACTCTGCTCTAGATTGTCGAAGTACTTTCAAACTTCAAACCAAAGCTCGACAGTTCCAGGGCCCACTCCACAATCCTCCCGGTTGCGTATGGGTTATGCAATATCCGTTGCAACGGGAGGCGGGTGACGACGGTGATTTCGTGTGCTTGGAAGTAATGACGCAGCTTCCTTGAGGCCATAAGGAGGCCGAAGAGCAATTTCTGCACACAGGAGTACCTTGACCTAGCCCCCTGCAAGAGGTAGCTGACGAAGAAAACCGGGTGCTGCATCATTTTCTTCTTCTGCACCACTTCATTTGGTTGCGCAGGCCCTGTCCCGCCAGCGTCAGACTCTGCCGGGGGCCTTAACTTGCCGGCACCAGGCCCTGCCAGGGGGAGCTCTGGCTTGCCATCTGCTAGTCCTACTGTTGCCACTGCCTCTTCGTCGACCTCCCTCTGCGCCACTAGCACAGCGCTGACCACTTGATTCATTGCCGCCAGATAGAGCAGCAACGGCTCTTGTGGTTTGGGCGCAACTAGTATCGGTGTAGAGGAGAGGTATTTCTTCAAATCCTACAGCGCTGCTTCGGCCTCTAGGGTCCATTCCATTGGGCCCGCCTTTTTCAAGATTTTGAAAAAGGGAAGGGCACGCTCAGCAGACTTGGAGATGAATTTGCTCATGGCGTCAACGCAGCCAGTGAGCCGACGCACATCCTTGATCCGCTTGGGCGCCTCAATCTGCTCAATAGCCTTGATCTTGTCTAGATTCGCCTCGATCCCACGCTGTGATACAAAGAACCCGAGAAGTTTGCCGGACGGAACGCCGAAGACATGCTTCTCAGGGTTCAACTTGAGGTTGATCTTGCGCAAATTTGCAAACGTCTCTTCTAAATCTTGTACAAGTGTTGCCCTGTCCTTGGTTTTGACCACTATGTCATCCATATAAGCTTCCATATTTCAATGTAGCTGGGGCTCAAAACCAATTTGGACTGCCCTTGCAAACATTGAGCCAGCACTCTTCAACCCGAAAGGCATCCGTAAAAAGCAATACGTACCACATGGGGTGATGAATGTTGTCTTCTCTTCATCTTCTCTTGTCATGAAGATCTGGTGGTATCCTGAGTAGGCGTCAAGGAATGATAACGGATCACACCCGGTCATGGAGTCAACAATCTGGTCAATGCGCGGCAACGGGAAAGGGTCCTTGGGACAAGCCTTATTGATATCTGTGTAGTCAATACATAGCCTCCACTTTCCATTTGCCTTGCGCACCACCACCGGATTGGCCAACCACGTCGGATGGAGTACTCCTCTCACCAAGCATGTCGCTTCCAACTTCCTGATCTCCTCTGTAATGAACTCCTGCCGTTCCAAAGCTTGCTTCCTGACTTTCTGCTTGACGGGTCGCGCATGAGGGCAGACAGCAAGATGGTGCTCAATCACCTCCCTGGGAACGCCAGGGATGTCGGTGCTTGCCTTGCAAACACGTCGACATTCGCCCGCAGGAAGGTGACGAGCGCGCCTTCCTATTTGCTGTCGAGGGTGGAGCTTATGGTGAAAGCCCCTCCCGTGCCATCCTCCTTGACGGACACCTTCTTGGTCTCTGGTGGTGCAGCTCTGGATTTCTTGCTCTTGCCGGTGGAGCTCTCTGGCATGTCCTTGACGGGAGCACAACACTCCGAAGAGGTGCACTTGCCAGAGTGGGTGCGAGGGGTCTTGCCGGTCTTCTTCCCTCCCAGGGCTCCAGCGGCAGGAGCAAGTGCCTTGGCGGCAGTCGCTGCAACTACTTCCCGGTAGAGTTGGTCGGCGCAGATCAGTGCGTCCTTCTTGTCGGAGGGGACGGTGATGATGGTCATCGGCCCAGGCATCTTCAGCGTGTTGTAGGCGTAATGTGACGCCGCCATGAACTTGGCTAGTGCCGGGCGGCTGAGGATCCCGTTGTAGGGCAAGGGGATTTCGGCTACATCGAAAACAATCCTCTCTGTCCTGTAGTTTAAATCACCTCCAAATGTCACGGGTAGCGTGACCTTACCCTTCGGCTGACTCCTCCCCGGGTTGACCCCTTGAAACGTGTCCGTCTCTTCGAGGTCTCCATCAGGAATCTGCAGCCTTTTGATCACAACGGGCGAGATCAAGTTCAGACCGGCCCGCCGTCAACTAGCATCTTCGTCGCCTTGAGGTTGGGTATTGTTGGGAGACCAACAACGGAAAACACCCGACCGCAGTTGTGCGATCAGGGTGGTCCTCGGTGTCAAAAATGATAGGCGTGCTAGACCACTTCAGTGGCTTCTGAGCAACGAGTGATGGTTCCGCTGTTGTGATCTCACGCGCCCACCGCTTGAGCTGGCGGTGAGAGGTGTGTAGCAAGGCGCCACCGTCGACGCACATGGCCTCCGTAGCCTTCTAGAACTCATGCTCGCCGGACTCGTCGTCCTCGTCATGATCATCATCTTCTTGATTCTTGTCGCGGCCCTGAGTGGGCCTCTCTTGCTGGTTATCCGTGCCGCGGTGACCTCCTTGGCCGCCACGCTTCTTGCCAGATCCCTCGGCACCATCCTGGCCCTTCTCCTTGTCCCACCTCTCATACTCAGCTTTTTGCTTCTCAGCAAGCAGCTCAACTTGCCGGCAGTTTTGGAGGTCGTGTCCCTTGGTGCGGTGGATCTTGCAGTATTGCTTGTCGGAGCCTCCTGGCTTGTCGGCAGCCGCCAAGGCCCGACAAGCGACGCACCCGGCAATTTCCTTCTCGGGGTCGTCTGCCTTGGCCTTCTTGGCAGCGCCAGTGTCCTCAGATCCATCGACGGCAAGCATGGTCTTGCCCTTGCGCTTCCTGTTGCGGCGCCAGCCCTTCTTCGTCGGGGTGGCTGTGCCTTCATCTGTGGAGTCGGTTTCCGCGCCGGCGTCCTTGCCGGGGTACTTCCTCCCCTCTTCAGCTCGAGCGCACCTATCGGCTAGAACATAAAGTTCGGCCACATCTTTTTTTTAGAACCAACCCAGCCACATCTTAAAAGACAGAGTGAGTACTGTTACAACCCTCCATGAGGATGCTTCAAAGGATCGGAGGAACATCTCTGGTAGATAGATAGTTTCCCTATCTTCTGACAAGAGCAGCTAGCTCATGACCCAGCAATAGGATGGCTCATGAGTTTGGCCACATCTTTGACCTTGTTCATCGCCAGCTCTTCACGCATCTTGCAGTTGCGCACATTCTGATGAAATGCGCTAATCACGACGGCGGGATGAACATCTGGGATGTTGTACTGCACTCGGCTGAACCTCTGTATGTACTTGCGCAGGGTTTCACCTTCCTTCTGGGGGATGATATGCAAATCGCTTGCCTGGCCATGAGCTTGGTGGCCTCCGGTGAAGGCGCCAATGAACTCATGGCACAAATCCGACCAAGAAGAAATGGAATCTGCCGGCAAGTGCATCAACCATGACATAACATTGGGTTTAAGTGCCAACAGGAAGTAATTGGCAAGCACCTTGTCGTCGCGGGCTCCAGCAGCTTGCATCGCGATGGTGTAGATGCTGAGGAACTCTGACGGGTGGGTCTTGCCGTTGTACTTCTCGCCAACGTCGGGCTTGAACATGTGGTGGGAGGGCCACTGGAACTGCCGCAGCTCATGGGTAAAGGCTGGGCAACCCACCTCGTAGGGTAGGCCGCCAGAGCCTCCCGGTGCCGGGTGGTCCATAGTGGGCCCCGCCCGCCTATCTGACTGGTGGCGTGCGTCGCGCCGACGCTCGATGGAGGTTCGAGCGTCTTCATGGGCTCGCTCCCGAAGAACTTGGCGCTGATCGCGGTGGGTCCGTGGGTCGGACGACGCTATGGAGATGTATCACAAGCGTCATCACGACGGACCCGTCCCGCGGTGACAGACGTGGGGGAGGAGAGTGCACCATGGCCGCAGCACCCTCGGTCCTTCCACCACTGGCATGCGGTGGCTCGACGGAGCGCCGGCCTGAGGGCCCCGCTGGTTGCGGCTCATCTTTATTGGCAACGCCAACGAGGCTCTGGATGGTGGCTCTCCACTCGTCGAGCTTCTCTGCAGCAGGAGGAAAGTCGAGGAGCAACTGCGTGCGCGCCAAAGCTTCTACTGGCGTGGGTGGCGGCGAAAGCTGCGTGGACCGTGACGCGCTCCGACTTCTAACCACATTAGAAGGAGCTCTATCACGGCCTGGCGGCTATGCGCCATTTTCGCCAGCGTCTCAGCGTGCATGCTGGCCTTCTACGTCCCGCGAATGACGCACAGGACTCTTCCCACGGCGGCGCCCAGGGTCACCAGCGTGGTGACGCTGCTCGTCGCGCACAACCTGGGAACAGCGCGTCGTGGGCGCTGGTGCAGGTGCCTCGGAAGTCGCCGCACCACCCGTGGGCGGCACGACGCCGCCCCTGGAGGGCCCCGCGCCGCCTGCGGGGGGGGAGGGCTCCGTCTTTGGATCTGCTGGCATGCGGCTCGTCGTTGATACGTCTCCAACGTATCTATAATTTTTGATTGTTCCATGCTATTATATTATCTGTTTTGGATGTTTATGGGATTTATTATACACTTGTATATTATTTTTGGGACTAACCTATTAACCCAGAGCCCAGTGCCAGTTTCTGTTTTTCTCCTTGTTTCAGTGTTTCGCAGAAAAAGGAATATCAAACGGAGTCCAAACGGAATGAAACCTTTGGGGGAGTTATTTTTGGAATGGAAGCAATCCAGAAGACTTGGAGTGTACGTAAGGGAAGCAACAAGGAAGGCACGAGGCGGGGGGCGCGCCCACCCCCTGGGCGCGCCCTCCACCCTCGTGGGCCCCTCATGGCTCCCCTTACCGACTTCTTTCGCCTATATATATCCATATATCCTAAAAACATCGAAAAACAGAATAGATCGGGAGTTCCGCCGCCGCAAATCTCTATAGCCACCAAAAACCAATCGGGACCCTGTTCTGGCACCCTGTCGGAGGGGGATCCCTCACCGGTGGCCATCTTCATCATCCCGGTGCTCTCCATGACGAGGAGGGAGTAGTTCACCCTCGGGGCTGAGGGTATGTACCAGTAGCTATGTGTTTGATCTCTCTCTCTCGTGTTCTTGAGGTGATACTATCTTGATGTATCGCGAGCTTTGCTATTATAGTTAGATCTTATGATGTTTCTCCCCCTCTACTCTCTTGTAATGGATTGAGTTTTCCCTTTGAAGTTATCTTATCGGATTGAGTCATTAAGGATTTGAGAACACTTGATGTATGTCTTTCCGTGCTTATCTGTGGTGACAATGGGATATCACGTGATCCATTTGATGTATGTTTTGGTGATCAACTTGCGGGTTCCGCCCATGAACCTATGCATAGGGGTTGGCACACGTTTTCATCTTGACTCTCCGGTAGAAACTTTGGGGCACTCTTTGAAGTACTTTCTGTTGGTTGAATAGATGAATCTGAGATTGTGTGATGCATATCGTATAATCATGCCCACGGATACTTGAGGTGACATTGCAGTATCTAGGTGACATTAGGGTTTTGGTTGATTTGTGTCTTAAGGTGTTATTCTAGTACGAACTCTATGATAGATCGAACGGAAAGAATAGCTTCGTGTTATTTTACTACGGACTCTTGAATAGATCGATCAGAAAGGATAACTTTGAGGTGGTTTCGTACCCAACCATAATCTCTGCGTTTGTTCTCCGCTATTAGTGACTTTGCAGTGACTCTTTGTTGCATGTTGAGGGATAGTTATATGATCCAATTATGTTATTATTGTTGAGAGAACTTGCACTAGTGAAAGTATGAACCCTAGGCCTTGTCTCAACGCATTGCAATACAGTTTATGCTCACTTTTATTACTTGTTACCTTGCTGTTTTTATATTTTCAGATTACAAAAACCTATATCTACCATCCATATTGCACTTGTATCACCATCTCTTCGCCGAACTAGTGCACCTATACAATTTACCATTGTATTGGGTGTGTTGGGGACACAAGAGACTCTTTGTTATTTGATTGCAGGGTTGTTTGAGAGAGACCATCTTCATCCTACGCCTCCCACGGATTGATAAACCTTAGGTCATCCACTTGAGGGAAATTTGCTACTGTCCTACAAACCTCTGCACTTGGAGGCCCAACAACGTCTACAAGAAGAAGGTTGTGTAGTAGACATCAAGCCCTTTTCTGGCGCCGTTGCCGGGGAGCTGAGTGCTTGAATGTATATCTTTAGATCTTGCAATCGAATCTTTTAGTTTCTTGTTTTATCACTAGTTTAGTCTATAAAAGAAAACTACAAAAAAATGGAATTAAGGGTGCCTCATATGCTTCATCTTTTTAATATCTTTCGTGAAAATGATGGGAAGGAAAATTGTGCTCAAGTACTAGAAGAAGAATTACATAGAATGCTTGGCATAAAATATGTGAATGATGATCATGATTGCAATGTTGTTAGTATGAATTCTTTGAATACCCATGATGCTAATGATATGCAAAGCCGCAAGCTTGGGGAAGCTATGTTTGATGAAGATGATATTTTTTGTCCCCCAAGATTTGATGAGCAAATTTACTATGATGAAAGCATGCCTCCTATCTATGATGATTATTGTGATGACACGTATGCTTTAAAGAATAATTATAACCATGAAACTTGTCATCTTGATCTTAATTTTCAATCACATGATAGTTATTTTGTTGAGTTTGCTCCCATTACTATTCATGAGAAGAAGTTTGCTTATGTGGAGAGTAATAAAAATTCTATGTTTGTGCATCATGAAAAGAATGCTTTAGGTGCTGGTTATATTGTTGAATTCATTCATGATGCTACTGAAAATTATTATGATAGAGGATCATATGCTTCTACATATTGCAATAATATCAAGTTTCCTCTCTATGTGTTGAAAATCTTGAAGATTTGCTCATTTTGCCTTCCTATGCTAGTTGATTATTGTTCCCATAAGTTGTTTGATCACAAAATCCATATGCATAGGAAGTGGGTTAGACTTAAATGTGCTAGTCATATTCTTCATGATGCTCTCTTTATGTTTCAATTCTTATCTTTTATGTGAGCATCATTGAAATCATTATGCCTAGCTAGGGCGTTAAACGTTAGCGCTTGTTGGGAGGCAACCCAAATTTTATTTTTGTTCCTTGCTTTTTGTTCCTATTTAGTAATAAATAAATCATCTAGCCTCTGTTAGATGTGGTTTTATGTTTTAATTAGTGTTTGTGCCAAGTAAGACCTATAGGATCTTCTTGGATGATAGTTATTTGATCTTGCTGAAAATTCCAGAAACTTTCTGTTCACGAAAACAATTGTTAAAAATCACCAGAACGTGATAAAATACTGATTCCAATTGCAGTAGATCAATAAACAAATTATCTAGGTCTTCCTATTTTGGTAGATTTTTCTGAGTTCCAGAAGTTTGCGTTAGTTACAGATTACTACAGACTGTTCTGTTTTTGACAGATTCTGTTTTCTATGTGTTGTTTGCTTATTTTGATGAATATATGAGTAATATCGGAGGGTATAAACCATAGAGAAGTTGGAATACAGTAGATTTAACACCAACACAAATAAAGAATGAGTTCATTACACTACCTTGAAGTGGTGTTTTGTTTTCTTTCGCTAACGGAGCTCACGAGATTTTCTGTTAAGTTTTGTGTTGTGAAGTTTTCAAGTTTTGGGTAAAGATTCGATGGACTATGGAATAAGGAGTGGCAAGAGCCTAGGCTTGGGTATGCCCAAGGCACCCCAAGGTAATATTCAAGGATAACCAAGATCCTAATCTTGGGGATGCCCCAGAAGGCATCCCCTCTTTCGTCTTCGTTCATCGGTAACTTTACTTGGGGCTATATTTTTATTCACCACATGATATGTGTTTTGCTTGGAGCGTCATTTTATTTTCTTTTGTTTTGCTTGATGTTTGAATAAAATACCAAGATCTTAAATTCTTAAATGTTAGAGAGTCTTCACATAGTTGCATAATTATTAAACTACTCATTGATCTTCACTTATATCTTTCGGAGTAGTTTGTCGTTTGCTCTAGTGCTTCACTTATATCTTTTAGAGCACAATGGTGGTTTTATTTTGAAGAAATAGATGAACTCTAGTGCTTCACTTATATTATTTTGAGAGTCCTAAACAGCATGGTAATTTGCTTTGGTTATGAATTTAGTCCTATATGATGGGCATCCAAGATGGGTATAATAAAAACTTTCATATAAAGTGCATTGAATACTATGAGAAGTTAGATTCTTTATGATTGTTTTGAGATATGAAGATGGTGATATTAGAGTCATGCTAGTGGAGTAGTTGTGAATTTGAGAGATACTTGTGTTAAAGTTTGTGATTCTCGTAGCATGCACGTATGGTGAACCGTTATGTGATGAAGTCGGAGCATGATTTATTTATTGATTGTCCTCCTTATGAGTGGCGGTCGGGGACGAGCGATGGTCTTTTCCTACCAATCTATCCCCTAGGAGCATGCGCGTAGTACTTTGTTTCGATAACTAATAGAGTTTTGCAATAAGTATGTGAGTTCTTTATGACTAATGTTGAGTCCATGGATTATACGCACTCTCACCCTTCCACCATTGCTAGCCTCTCTAATATCGCGCACCTTTTGCCGGTATCATACACCCACCATATACCTTCCTCAAAACAGCCACCATACCTACCTACCATGGCATTTCCATAGCCATTCCGAGATATATTGCCATGCAACTTACCACCATTCCGTTTATTATGACACGCTCCATCATTGTCATATTGCTTTGCATGATCATGTAGTTGACATCGTATTTGTGGCAAAGCCACCGTTCATAATTCTTTCATACATGTCACTCATGATTCATTGCACATCCCGGTACACCGCCGGAGGCATTCATATAGAATCATATTTTGTTCTAAGTATCGAGTTGTAATTCTTGAGTTGTAAGTAAATAAAAGTGTGATGATCATCATTATTAGAGCATTGTCCCAGTGAGGAAAGGATGATGGATACTACGATTCCCCCACAAGTCGGGATGAGACTCTGGACGAAAAAGAAAAAAAAAAGAAAAAAAGAGGCCATAAAAAAGAGAGAAAGGCCCAAATAAAAAAATAAAAAAATAAGAGAAAAAGAGAGAAGGGACAATGTTACTATCATTTTACCACACTTGTGCTTCAAAGTAGCACCATGATCTTCATGATAGAGAGTCTCCTATGTTTTCACTTTCATATACTAGTGGGAATTTTACATTATAGAACTTGGCTTGTATATTCCAATGATGGGCTTCCCCAAAATGCCCTAGGTCTTCGTGAGCAAGCGAGTTGGATGCACACCCACTTAGTTTCTTTTGTTGAGCTTTCATACACTTATAGCTCTAGTGCATCCGTTGCATGGCAATCCCTACTCACTCACATTGATATCTATTGATGGGCATCTCCATAGCTCGTTGATACGCCTAGTTGATGTGAGACTATCTTCTCCTTTTTGTCTTCTCCACAACCACCATTCTATTCCACCTATAGTGCTATGTCCATGGCTCACGCTCATGTATTGCGTGAAGATTGAAAAAGTTTGAGAACATCAAAAGTATGAAACAATTGCTTGGCTTGTCATCAGGGTTGTGCATGATTTAAATATTTTTGTGTGATGAAGATAGAGCATAAACAGACTATATGATTTTGTAGGGATAGCTTGCTTTGGCCATGTTATTTTGAGAAGACATGATTGCTTTGTTAGTATGCTTGAAGTATTATTGTTTTCATGTCAATATTAAACTTTTGTTTTGAATCTTATGGATCTGAATATTCTTGCCACAATAAAGAAGATTACATTGACAAATATGTTAGGTAGCATTCCACATCAAAAATTCTGTTTTTATCATTTACCTACTCGAGGACGAGCAGGAATTAAGCTTGGGGATGCTGATACGTCTCCAACGTATCTATAATTTTTGATTGTTCCATGCTATTATATTATCTGTTTTGGATGTTTATGGGCTTTATTATACACTTGTATATTATTTTTGGGACTAACCTATTAACCTAGAGCCCAGTGCAAGTTTATGTTTTTCTCCTTGTTTTAGTGTTTCACAGAAAAGGAATATCAAATGGAGTCCAAACGGAATGAAACCTTCGGGAGAGTTATTTTTGGAACGGAAGCAATCCAGAAGACTTGGAGTGTAGGTAAGGGAAGCAACGAGGAAGGCACGAGGCAGGGGGCCTGCCCTCCACCCTCGTGGGCCCCTCGTGGCTCCCCTTACCGACTTCTTTCGCCTATATATATCCATATACCCTAAAAACATCGAAAAACAGAATATATCGGGAGTTCTGCCGCCGCAAGCCTCTGTAGCCACCAAAAACCAATCGGGACCCTGTTCCGGCACCCTGTCGGAGGGGGGATCCCTCACCGGTGGCCATCTTCATCATCCCGGTGCTCTCCATGACGAGGAGGGAGTAGTTCACCCTCGGGGCTGAGGGTATGTACCAGTAGCTATGTGTTTGATCTCTCTCTCTCGTGTTCTTGAGGTGATACGATCTTGATGTATCGCGAGCTTTGCTATTATAGTTGGATCTTATGATGTTTCTCCCCCTCTACTCTCTTGTAATGGATTGAGTTTTCCCTTTGAAGTTATCTTATCGGATTGAGTCATTAAGGATTTGAGAACACTTGATGTATGTCTTGCCGTGCTTATCTGTGGTGACAATGGGATATCACGTGATCCATTTGATGTATGTTTTGGTGATCAACTTGCGGGTTCCGCCCATGAACCTATGCATAGGGGTTGGCACACGTTTTCTTCTTGACTCTCCGGTAGAAACTTTGGGGCACTCTTTGAAGTACTTTCTGTTGGTTGAATAGATGAATCTGAGATTGTGTGATGCATATCGTATAATCATGCCCACGGATACTTGAGGTGCCATTGGCGTATCTAGGTGACATTAGGGTTTTTATTGAGTTGTGTCTTAAGGTGTTATTCTAGTACGAACTCTATGATAGATCGAACGGAAAGAATAGCTTCGTGTTATTTTACTACGGATTCTTGAATAGATCGATCAGAAAGGATAACTTTGAGGTGGTTTCATACCCTACCATAATCTCTTCATTTGTTCTCCGCTATTAGTGACTTTGGAGTGACTCTTTGTTGCATGTTGAGGGATAGTTATATGATCCAATTATGTTATTATTGTTGAGAGAACTTGCACTAGTGAAAGTATGAACCCTAGGCCTTGTTTCAACGCATTGCAATACCGTTTATGCTCACTTTTATTACTTGTTACCTTGCTGTTTTTATATTTTCAGATTACAAAAACCTATATCTACCATCCATATTGCACTTGTATCACCATCTCTTCGCCGAACTAGTGCACCTATACAATTTACCATTGTATTGGGTGTGTTGGGGACACAAGAGACTCTTTGTTATTTGATTGCAGGGTTGTTTGAGAGAGACCATCTTCATCCTACGCCTCCCACGGATTGATAAACCTTAGGTCATCCACTTGAGGGAAATTTGCTACTGTCCTACAAACCTCTGCACTTGGAGGCCCAACAACGTCTACAAGAAGAAGGTTGTGTAGTAGACATCAGTCGTCTCGCGCACGAACGACGCTGCTCGCCAGGCTTTGACTGCCAGAGCGATGTGGGTGTTCGCGGGACGCGCGTCGGCTTCCGTCCGTGACCGCCCCACCACTCGCCCTCACCGGTACGGGTCGTTCGGCCCCCGACGAGCCGATCGCTGTGATCGTCTTCTTCTTGGGAGCCATGGCGATGAAGAACTGCTAAACTAACTGCCACACCGGATTTTCACAACCGCGCCGCCCCTACCTGGCACGCCAAAGATGTCGGTGGAAATCGACATCTATGGGATCACTGGGATCCCTTCTACGGTTGGCGGGCGCGAGGTTGTGCAAAGAGCGGGTCTGGCGGTCAGCACAAAGATCGTTTACCCAAGTTCGGGCCGCGAGGATGCGTAATACCCTAGTCCTGCTTTGGTGTATATTTGAGTGTTCTTGAGTACTTGAACTAGCTACGGGGTGTAACTTGTCCAAAAGATCCGAATCCTTCTCCCGTACGCCTCGGGCCTCCTTTTATAGACAAAAGGGGTTGCCACAGTGGCACACAGGAGGTGGAAAGGTATACAGTGGATGAGTCTATCCTCTGGCACCGTCAGACAAACGCATTTAATGCGCTGCCGACGTGCCCCTCTTGCTTTATCGGGGACGGCAAGGAAGCTCGTCCCAGCTGTCGCCGCCTCGCCTGGCTCCGACGCGCGTCCGAGCTGACGAGGCGTTGTAGCGCCACGTTGGCTGGCTGCTGGGCTGGCACGGTGGTGGAGTCTTCACGAAGATCTGCATGCCATCACGCAGGTGCTTCCTGAGTCGGCGTGGAGGCCGCACGCTGCCACGCAGATGCCTGCCCAGCTGGTTGAGCTAGCAGCTGCATGGGAGTGGCGGTGGAGTCTTGGTAGACGTGGGCCTGGCCATGGCCCCGCTGATGTCCTCGGCAAGGGTCTTGCCGGGGGCTCGGCAAGGGTCCTGTCGTGGCACCGCGGTCGTCCCCGGCAAGGATCTTGCCGGGGGTCTCGTGGATTTCCTTGGCAAGGATCTTGCCAAGGATCGTCATCTTCTGGTTCTCATCTGATCTTATGTATTTATGATCTTCACAAAGATCTGCATGCCACCATGGAGGTGCCTCCCGAGCCTTGGTTCCAATGTGGTTGATGGTGTTGGAAACCCTTGGGCTCAAGGGTGGCGCGCTCTACTGGCGTCAGGCAAGTTGCCCCGGCAAGGATCATGCCGGGGCTGCGGAGGCCGCCCCGGCAAGGGTCCTACCGGGGGAGTCCACCTCGCCCTCTTGCTCTTTGTGTCTCTGGTCTTGGCGTTGCTTCGGTTATGTTGTGCTCTGGCTTCCCTCCTCTGCCCTGCTCAGTGCGACCGCGGGTGCGGCTCTGACTGCCCGTGCACAAGTAATTAAAGGGGTACAAAGGAGAGCCCCTACTTTTGTACACTGACAGGATCGTTTTTGGAACAAACGCAATCCCGGAGACTTGGAGTGGACGTCAAGGAAGCAACTGAAGGAAATATGCCCTAGAGGCAATAATAAAGTTATTATTTATTTCCTTATATCATGATAAATGTTTATTATTCATGCTAGAATTGTATTAACCGCAAACATAATACTTGTGTGAATACATAGACAAACAGAGTGTCACTAGTATGCCTCTACTTGACTAGCTCGTTGATCAAAGATGGTTATGTTTCCTAGCCATTGACATGAGTTGTCATTTGATTAACGGGATCACATCATTAGGAGAATGATGTGATTGACATGACCCATTCCGTTAGCTTAGCACTTGATCGTTTAGTATGTTGCTATTGCTTTCTTCATGACTTATACATGTTCCTATGACTATGAGATTATGCAACTCCCGTTTACCAGAGGAACACTTTGTGTGCTACCAAACGTCACAACGTAACTGGGTGATTATAAAGGTGCTCTACAGGTGTCTCCAAAGGTACTTGTTGGGTTGGTGTATTTCGAGATTAGGATTTGTCACTCCGATTGTCAGAGAGGTATCTCTGGGCCCACTCGGTAATGCACATCACTATAAGCCTTGCAAGCATTGCAACTAATGAGTTGGTTGCGGGATGATGTATTACGGAACGAGTAAAGAGACTTGCCGGTAACGAGATTGAACTAGGTATTGAGATACCGACGATCGAATCTCAGGCAAGTAACATACCGATGACAAAGGGAACAAACGTATGTTGTTATGCGGTTTGACCGATAAAGATCTTCGTAGAATATGTGGGAGCCAATATGAGCATCTAGGTTCCGCTATTGGTTATTGATCGGAGACATGTCTCGGTCATGTCTACATAGTTCTCGAACCCGTAGGGTCCGCACGCTTAAAGTTCGATGACGATTGTATTATGAGTTTATGTGATTTGATGTACCGAAGGTAGTTCGGAGTCCCGGATGAGATCGGGGACATGACGAGGAGTCTCGAAATGGTCGAGACGTAAAGATCGATATATTGGACGACTATATTCGGACATCGGAAAGGTTCCGAGTTATTCGGGTATTTTCGGGGGTGCCGCGGAGTTACGGGAATACGAGGAAGAAGCAATGGGCCTCATGGGCCAAGTGGTGGAAGAGAGGAGGCAGGGCGCGCGGCTCCCCTAGCCCAAACCGAATTGGACTAGGGGGCCGGCCCCCCTTTCCTCCTTTTCCTCCCTCTCCTTCCTTCTCCTTCTCCTTCCCTTCCTTCCCCCCTCCTACTTGGACTAGGAAAGAGGGGGGAATCCTACTTGGAGTAGGATTGCCCCCCTTGGGCGCGCCTCCTCCCCTTGGCTGGCCCTCTCCTCCTCCCCCCGTTTATATACGGAGGAGGGGGCACCCCATAGACACAACAATTGATCTCTTGATCTCTTAGCCATGTGCGGTGCCCCCCTCCACCATAATCCACCTCGATAATATCGAAGCGGTGCTTAGGCGAAGCCCTGTGTCGGTAGAACATCATCATCGTCATCACGCCGTCGTGCTGACGGAACTCTCCCTCAAAGCTCGGCTGGATCGGAGTTCGAGGGACGTCATCGAGCTGAACGTGTGCTGAACTCGGAGGTGCCGTGCGTTCGGTACTTGATCGGTCGGATCGTGAAGACGTACGACTACATCAATCGCGTTGTGCTAACGCTTCCGCTTTCGGTCTACGAGGGTACGTGGACAACATTCTCCCCTCTTGTTGCTATGCATCACCATGATCCTGTGTGTGCGTAGGAAATTTTTTGATATTACTATGTTCCCCAACAATGGCATCCGAGCCTGGTTTTATGCGTAGATGTTATATGCACGAGTAGAACACAAGTGAGTTGTGGGTGATATAAGTCATACTGCTTACCAGCATGTCATACTTTGGTTCGGCGGTATTGTTGGATGAAGCGGCCCGGATCGACATTACTCGTACGCTTACGCGAGACTGGTTTTTACCGCCGTGCTATGCACACAGGTGACTAGCGGGTGTCAGTTTCTCCAACTTTAGTTGAACCGAGTGTGGCTACGTCCGGTCTTTGCGAAGGTTAAAACAACACCAACTTGACAAACTATCGTTGTGGTTTTGATGCGTAGGTAAGAACGGTTCTTGCTCAGCCCGTAGCAGCCACGTAAAACTTGCAACAACAAAGTAGAGGATGTCTAACTTGTTTTTGCAGGGCATGTTGTGATGTGATATGGTCAAGGCATGATGCTATATTTTATTGTATGAGATGATCATGTTTTGTAACCGAGTTATCGGCAACTGGCAGGAGCCATATGGTTGTCGCTTTATTGTATGCAATGCAAACGCCCTGTAATGCTTTACTTTATCACTAAGCGGTAGCGATAGTCGTAGAAGCATAAGTTGGCGAGATGACAACGATGCTATGATCAAGGTGTCGCGCCGGTGACGATGGTGATCATGACGATGCTTCGGAGATGGAGATCACAAGCACAAGACGATGATGGCCATATCATATCACTTATATTGATTGCATGTGATGTTTATCTTTTATGCATCTTATCTTGCTTTGATTGACGGTAGCATTATAAGATGATCTCTCACTAAATTATCAAGGTATAAGTGTTCTCCCTGAGTATGCAACGTTGCGGAAGTTCTTCGTGCTGAGACACCACGTGATGATCGGGTGTGATAGGTTCTACGTTCAAATACATCGGGTGCAAAACAGTTGCACACGCGGAATACTCAGGTTAAACTTGACGAGCCTAGCATATAACAGATATGGCCTCGGAACACTGAGACCGAAAGGTCGAGCGTGAATTATATAGTAGATATGATCAACATAGTGATGTTCACCATTGAAACTACTCCATCTCACGTGATGATCGGACATGGTTTAGTTGATTTGATCACGTGATCACTTAGAGGATTAGAGGGATGTCTATCTAAGTGGGAGTTCTTAAGTAATATGATTAATTGAACTTTAATTTATCATGAACTTAGTCCTGGTAGTATTAGCATATCTATGTTGTAGATCAATAGCTCGCGTTTAGCTCCCCTGTTTTATTTTGATATGTTCCTAGAGAAAACTGAGTTGAAAGATGTTAGTAGCAATGATGCGGATTGGATCCATGATCTGAGGATTTTCCTCATTGCTGCACAGAAGAATTATGTCCTTGATGCACCGCTAGGTGACAGACCTATTGCAGGAGCAGATGCAGACGTTATGAACGTTTGACAAAAGCTCGGTATGATGACTACTTGATAGTTTAGTGCACCATGCTTTACGGCTTAGAACCGGGACTTCAAAAATGTTTTGAAACGCCACGGAGCATATAAGATGTTCCAAGAGTTGAAATTGGTATTTCATACTCATGCCCGTGTCGAGAGGTATTTGACCTCTGACAATATTTTGCCTACAAGATGGAGGAGAATTGCTCAGCTAGTGAGCATGTGCTCAGAATGTCTGAGTACTACAATCACTTGAATCAAGTGGGAGTTAATCTTCCAGATAAGATAGTGATTGACAGAGTTCCCTAGTCACTATCACCAAGTTACTAGAACTTCGTGATGAACTATAATATGCAAGGGATAACGGAAACGATTCCCAAGCTCTTCGTGATGCTGAAATCGACGAAGGTAGAAATCAAGAAAAACACCAAGTGTTGATGGTTGACAAGACCACTAGTTTCAAGAAAAGGGCAAAGGGAAAGAAGGGGAACTTCAAGAAGAACGGCAAGCGAGTTGCTGCTCAAGTGAAGAAGCCCAAGTCTGGACCTAAGCCTGAGACTGAGTGCTTCTACTGCAAAGGAACTGGTCACTGGAAGCGGAACTGCCCCAAGTACTTGGCGGATAAGAAGGATGGCAAAGTGAACAAAGGTATATTTGATATACATGTTATTGATGTGTACTTTACTAGTGTTTATAGCAACCCCTAAGTATCTGATACTAGTTCATTTGCTAAGATTAGTAACTCGAAACGGGAGTTGCAGAATAAACAGAGACTAGTTAAGGGTGAAGTGACGATGTGTGTTGGAAGTGGTTCCAAGATTGATATGATCATCATCGCAGACTCCCTATACTTTCGGGATTAGTGTTGAACCTAAAGAAGTGTTATTTGGTGTTTGCGTTGAGCATGAATATGATTTGATCATATTTATTGCAATACGGTTATTCATGTAAGTTAGAGAACAATTGTTGTTCTGTTTACATGAATAAAACCTTCTATGGTCATACACACCAACGAAAATGGTTTGTTGGATATCGATCGTAGTGATACACATATTCATAATATTGAAGCCAAAAGATGCAAAGTTAATAATGATAGTGCAACTTATTTGTGGCACTACCGTTTAGGTCATATTGGTGTAAAGCGCATGAAGAAACTCCATGCTGATGGGATTTTGGAATCACTTGATTATGAATCACTTGATGCTTGCGAACCATGCCTTATGGGCAAGATGACTAAAACTCCATTCTCCGGAACAATGGAGCAAGCAACTGTCTTATTGGAAATAATACATACTGATGTATGCGATCCGATGAGTGTTGAGGCTTGCGGCGGGTATCGTTATTTTCTGACCTTCACAGATGATTTGAGCAGATATGGGTATATCTACTTAATGAAGCACAAGTCTGAAACATTTGAAAAGTTCAAAAGAATTTCAGAGTGAAGTGGAGAATCATCGTAACATGAAAATAAAGTTTCTACAATCTGATCGTAGAGGAGAATATTTGAGTTACGAGTTTGGCCTTCAGTTAAAACAATGTGAAATAGTTTCACTACTCACGCCACCTGGAACTCCACAGTGTAATGGTGTGTCCGAACGTCATAACCGTACTTTATTGGATATAGTGCAATCTATGATGTTTCTTACCGATTTACCACTATAGTTTTGGGGTTATGCATTAGAGACAGCTGCATTCACGTTAAAAAGGGCACCATCTAAATCCGTTGAGATGACACTGTATGAACTGTGGTTTGGCATGAAACCAAAGTTGTCGTTTCTCAAAGTTTGGGGCTGCGATGCTTATGTGAAAAAGCTTCAACCTGATAAGCTCAAACCCAAATCGGAGAAATGTGTCTTCATAGGATACCCAAAGGAAACTGTTGGTACACCTTCTATCACAGATCTGAAGGCAAGACTTTTGTTGCTAAATTTGGATCCTTTCTAGAGAAGGAGTTTCTCTCAAAAGAAGTGAGTGGGAGGAAAGTAGAACTTGATGAGGTAACTGTACCTGCTCCCTTATTGGAAAGAAGTTCATCATAGAAACCGGTTCCTGTGACACCTACAGCAATTAGTGAGGAAGTTAATGATGATGATCATGAAACTTCAGATCAAGTTGTTACTGAACCTCGTAGGTCAACCAGAGTAAGATCCACACCAGAGTGGTACGGTAATTCTGTTCTGGAGGTTATGTTACTAGACCATGACGAACCTACAAACTATGAAGAAGCGATGGTGAGCCCAGATTCCGCAAAATGGCTTGAGGCCATGAAATCTGAGATGGGATCCATGTATAAGAACAAAGTATGGACTTTGATTGACTTGCCCAATGATCGGCGAGCCATTAAGATTAAATGGATCTTCAAGAGGAAGACGGACGCTGATAGTAGTGTTACTATCTACAAAGCTAGAATTGTCGCAAAAGGTTTTCGACAAGTTCAAGGTGTTGACTACGATGAGAGCTTCTCACTCGTATCTATGCTTAAGTCTGTCCGAATCATGTTAGCAATTGCTGCATTTTATGAAATCTGGCAAATGGATAAACAAAACTGCATTCCTTAATGGATTTATTAAAGAAGAGTTGTATATGATGCAACCAGAAGGTTTTGTCAATCCTAAAAGGTGCTAAAAAATATGCAAGCTCCAGCGATCCATCTATGGACTGGTGCAAACATCTCGGAGTTGGAATATACGCTTTGATAAGTTGATCAAAGCATATAGTTTTATACAGACTTGCGGTGAAGCCTGTATTTACAAGAAAGTGAGTGGGATCACTACAGCATTTCTAATAAGTATATGTGAATGAAATATTGTTGATCGGAAATAATGTAGAATTATTCTGCAAAGCATAAAGGAGTGTTTGAAAGGAGTTTTTCAAAGAAAGACCTCGGTGAAGCTGCTTACATATTGAGCATCAAGATCTATAGAGACAGATCAAAGACGCTTGATAAGTTTTTTCAATGAGTACATACCTTGACAAAATTTTGAAGTAGTTCAAAATGGAACAGACAAAGAAAGAGTTCTTGCCTGTGTTACAAGGTGTGAAATTGAGTAAGACTCAAAGCCCGACCACGGCAGAAGATAGAAAGAGAATGAAATTCATTCCCTATGCCTCAGCCATAGGTTCTATAAAGTATGCCATGCTGTGTACCAGATCTATTGTATACCCTACACTGATTTTGGCAAGGGAGTACAATAGTGATCTAGGAGTATATCACTGGACAGCGGTCAAAATTATCCTTAGTGGAATAAGGATATGTTTCTCGATTATGGAGGTGACAAAAAGGTTCGTCGTAAAGGGTTACGTCGATACAAGTTTTGACACTAATCCAGATAACTCTAAGTCTCAATCTGGATACATATTGAAAGTGGGAGCAATTAGCTAGAGTAGCTCCGTGCAGAGCATTGTTGACGTAGAAATTTGCAAAATACATACGGATCTGAATGTGGCAGACCCGTTGATAAACTTCTCTCACAAGCAAAACATGATCACACCTTAGTACTCTTTGGGTGTTAATCACATAGCGATGTGAACTAGATTATTGACTCTAGTAAATCCTTTGGGTGTTGGTCACATGATGATGTGAAGTATGGGTGTTAATCACATGGTGATGTGAACTATTGGTGTTAAATCACATGATGATGTGAACTAGATTATTGACTCTAGTGCAAGTGGGAGACTGAAGAAATATGCCCTAGAGGCAATAATAAGGTTATTATTTATTTCCTTATATTATGATAAATGTTTATTATTCATGCTAGAATTGTATTAACCGGAAACATAATACTTGTGTAAATACATAGACAAATAGAGTGTCACTAGTATGCCTCTACTTGACTAGCTCATTGATCAAAGAAGGTTATATTTCCTAGCCATTGACATGAGTTGTCATTTGATTAACGGGATCACATCATTAGGAGAATGATGTGATTGACATGAACCATTCCGTTAGCTTAGCACTTGATCATTTAGTATGTTGCTATTGCTTTCTTCATGACTTATACATGTTCCTATGACTATGAGATTATGCAACTCCCGTTTACCAGAGGAACACTTTGTGTGCTACCAAACGTCACAACGTAACTGGGTGATTATAAAGGTGCTCTACAGGTATCTCCGAAGGTACTTGTTGGGTTGGCGTATTTCGAGATTAGGATTTGTCACTCCGATTGTCGGAGAGGTATCTCTGGGCCCACTTGGTAATGCACATCACTATAAGCCTTGCAAGCATTACAACTAATGAGTTTGTTGCGGGATGATGTATTACGGAACGAGTAAAGAGACTTGCCGGTAACGAGATTGAACTAGGCATTGAGATACTGACGATCGAATCTTGGGCAAGTAACATACCGATGACAAAGGGAACAAACGTATGTTGTTATGCGGTTTGACCGATAAAGATCTTCGTAGAATATGTGGGAGCCAATATGAGCATCCAGGTTCCGCTATTGGTTATTGACCGGAGACGTGTCTCGGTCATGTCTACATAGTTCTCGAACCCGTAGGGTCCGCACGCTTAAAGTTCGATGACGATTGTATTATGAGTTTATGTGATTTGATGTACCGAAGGTAGTTCGGAGTCCCATATGAGATCGGGGACATGACGAGGAGTCTCGAAATGGTCGAGATGTAAAGATCGATATATTGGACGACTATATTCGGACATCGCAAAGGTTCCGAGTTATTCGGGTATTTTCGGGGGTACCGGGGAGTTACGGGAATACGAGGAAGAAGCAATGGGCCTCATGGGCCAAGTGGTGGAAGAGAGGAGGCAGGGCACGCGGCCCCCCTAGCCCAAACCGAATTGGACTAGGGGCCGGCCCCCCTTTCCTCCTTTTCCTCCCTCTCCTTCCTTCTCCTTCTCCTTCCCTTCCTTCCCCTCTCCTACTTGGACTAGGAAAGAGGGGGGAATCCTACTTGGAGTAGGATTGCTCCCCTTGGGCGCGCCTCCTCCCCTTGGCCGGCCCTCTCCTCCTTCCCCCCTTTATATACGGAGGAGGGGGGCACCCCATAGACACAACAATTGATCTCTTGATCTCTTAGCCGTGTGCGGTGCCCCCCTCCACCATAATCCACCTCGATAATATCGTAGCGGTGCTTAGGCGAAGCCCTGCATCGGTAGAACATCATTATCGTCACCACGCAGTCGTGCTGACGGAACTCTCCCTCAAAGCTCGGCTGGATCGGAGTTCGAGGGACGTCATCGAGCTGAATGTGTGCTGAACTCGGAGGTGCCGTGCGTTCGGTACTTGATCGGTCGGATCGTGAAGACGTACGACTACATCAACCGTGTTGTGCTAACGCTTCCGCTTTCGGTCTACGAGGGTACGTGGACAACATTCTCCCCTCTCGTTGCTATGCATCACCATGATCTTGTGTGTGCGTAGGAAATTTTTTGATATTACTACGTTCCCAAACAGCAATGAGGCGTCCACGAGATAGGGAGGCGCGCCCAGGGGGTAGGCGCGCCCCCACCCTCGTGGGCCCCTCGTGGCTCCACCGACCTACTTCTTTCGCCTATATATACTTTTATACCCTGAAAACATCCAGGAGCACCACGAAAGACTTTTTCCACCGCCGCAACCTTCTGCACCCGTGAGATCCCATCTTGGGGCCTTTTCCGACGCTCCGTCGGAGGGGGAATCGATCATGGAGGGCTTCTACATCAACACCATAGCCTCTCCGATGATGTGTGAGTAGTTTACCGCAGACCTTCGGGTCCATAGTTATTAGCTAGATGGCTTCTTCTCTCTCTTTGGATCTCAATACAAAGTTCTCCTCGATTCTCTTGAAGATCTATTCGATGTAATACTTTTTGCGGTGTGTTTGTCGAGATCTGATGAATTATGGGTTTATGATCAAGATTATCTATGAACAATATTTGATTCTTCTCTGAATTCTTATATGTATGATTTGATATCTTTGCAAGTCTCTTCGAATTATCAGTTTGGTTTGGCCTACTAGATTGATCCTTCTTGCAATGGGAGAAGTGCTTAGCTTTGGTTCAATCTTGTGGTGTCCTTTCCCAGTGACAGCAGGGGAAGCAAGGCACGTATTCTATTGTTGCCATCGAGGATAAAAAGATGGGGTTTATATCATATTGCTTGAGTTTATCCCTCTACATTATGTCATCTTGCCTAATGCGTTACTCTGTTCTTATGAACTTAATACTCTAGATGCATGCTAGATAGCGGTCGATGTGTGGAGTAATAGTAGTAGATGCAGAATCGTTTCAGTCTACTTGTCGCGGACGTGATGCCTGTGTTCATGATCATGCCTACATATTCTCAAAACAAATACACAAAAGAGAAGTTTATTTTGAAAATTAGAGATGGCACATGCAAATTTGCTTAGAACGACAAAAGAATACCGCATGTGGCAAAACTGGTTTAAAGGATTTTGGATGCACAAGTAGAGGTCATACTTGGTGCAAAATGAAGGCTAGGAAAAAGATTGAGAAGCGACCAACCAAGAAACGAATAATCTCATAAGCAAGCATTAAGCATAATTAACACCGAATAATGCACCACAAGTAGGATATAATTTTCATTGCATGATTATTGACTTTCGTGCATGGATAGGGAATCACAAACCTTAACACCAATATTCTTACTAGAGCACAATTACTCATCAACATAACTCACATATCACATCATCGTATCTCAAAACTATTACTAAGAATCAAGTTTATTTTGTCCAATGATCTTCATGACATTTTTTACTTTATCCTTCATGGATATCTATCACTTTGGGACTAATTTTCATGTGTTGCTTTTCATAAGCTCAAACAAATATAAGTGAAGATCATGAGCATAACAAATTTTCGTTCTCTCAAAATAATTTAAATGAAGAAAGAGAGAATTTATTTAAAATTTTACTAACTCTCAAATAAATCTAAGTGAAGCAAGAGAGCACTTCTTCAAAAATAAAAAAGCACACCATGCTCAAAAAGATATAAGTGAAGCACTAGAGCAAGTCCTAGCTCATAAAAGATTTAAGTGAAGCACAGAGAGCAATTCTAACAAATCATGATATAATTTTGGCTCTCTCAAATAGGTGTGTCCAGCAAGGATTTATGACTTAAAAACAAAATAAAACAAGCAAAGACACATATCATACAAGACGCTCCAAGCAAAACACATATCATGTGACGAATAAAAATATAGCCTCGAGTAGAATACCGATAGTTGTCGGAAGAAAGCGGGGATGCCACTCGAGGGCATCCCCAAGCTTAGTTCCCTGCTCATTTTTGGATAATATCTTGGGATGTCGGGGCATCCCCAAGCTTAGGCTCTTACATCCTTCCTTCATCCATCGTAAGATAACCCAAAACTTGAAAACTTCAATCACACAAAACTCAACAAAACTTTCGTGATATCCGTTAGTATAAGAAAGCAAACCACTACTATAAGTGCTGTATCAAACCAATTCATATTTTTTTTGTATTATATCTACTGTATTACAACTTTTCTATGGCAAAAACTCATCAAAGAAAACCATAGAGCCATCAAAATAAGCACACAACACAAAGAAAACAGAATCTGTCAAAACAGAACAGTGTGTAGTAATCTGACTTTGGTGAATACTTCTGTAACTCAAAAAATTCTACCAAAATAGGACGACCTAGGAATTTTTTATATTAATCTTCTGCAAAAAGAAATAGTATTTTATCATGTTCTGGTATTTTTAACAATTGTTTTCGTGAGCACAAAGTTTTTGTGTTTTTCAGCAAGATCAAACAACTATCACCCAAGAAGATCCTATAGGCTTTACTTGGCACAAACACTAACTAAACATAAAAACACAATCATACCAGTAGCATAATTGTGTAAACACTGAAGAACAGAAAGCAAAAAGCAAAAATAAATTTTATTCATTGGGTTGCCTCCCAACAAGCGCTATAGTTTTACGCCCTTAGCTAGGCGTAAGGCAAGGATCTAAGTTTTGTCTTCCGAAGTTTTGGAAACTTTTGCAAGGGTTTTCTCAAACCCGGGAGGATCTTTACGCTTCCCTAAATTCTCCGGAAAATAAACCATCTTAAGATCCAAAATATCCAATCGCTTGTTGCAAAGAGTAATCAAGGTATTCATGCGATTGATACTACCATTGAGGTGCTTGAGGGGTTCATTATATTTCTGTATTTCAACCATATGTTTTTGCAAATCACCAAGTTTATCCAACATTTGAACTCCCTCAGGGGTGAAAGAAAACCACTTCTTTTGAGGAGGAATTCCCAAAATTCCCTCTAAAATTTCATAGGTAGCATTAGCATCAAGCTTAATAAATTTTCCTTTAGCGGAAAAATCCAGAAGTTTTCTATGATGCAAAGCCAATCCTATGTAAAAATTACGAAGCAAAATTTAGCATCCCCCTTTAGATTGGAAACACGATACGATTCCATAAGCCTATACCAGGCATCTTTCAGATTTTCTCCTTGTCTTTGCTTGAAGTAAAGAACTTCAAAATCTGGTGACAAAGGAGGAGTAGGGACGCTAGCCATCGGGACTAGAGACAAGAGATCGGCGAAAAAGAGAGGCGAATAAAACGGCAAATTTTTGTGAAGTGAGGGAGAGGAAAATGAGAGGCAAATGGTAAATAATGTAAATTGCGAGGATATGAGATTTGTGATTAGGAACCTGGTTATGTTGAAGATCCTCCCCGGCAACAGCGCCAGAAATTCCTTTTGATGTCGCTTGACGCTACGTCGGTATTTCCCCGAAGAGGAAGGGATGATGCAGCACAGCGGCGGTAGGTACTTCCCTCAGATATGAAACCAAGGTTATCGAACCAGTAGGAGAACCAAGCAAACACAACATAAACAGCCCCTGCACACAAATAACAACACCTCGCAACCCGACGTGTTAAAGGGGTTGTCAATCCCTTTCGGGGTACGGCGCCAGAAATTGCGTGTTGACGGGAGAAAGTTGTAATAGATTGAATAAATAGATCACAAATAAAATAAAGTGCAGCAAGATATTTTTGTATTTTTGGTTTAATAGATCTGAATAAAAAGAGAAAATAAAATAGATCGCAAAGCAAATATATGAGAAAGAAGACCCGGGGGCTGTAGGTTTCACTAGTGGCTTCTCTCAAGAAAAATAGCAAACAGTGGGTAAACAAATTATTGTTGGGAAATTGATAGAACTTCAAATAATTATGAGGATATCCAGGCAATGATCATTACATAGGCATCACGTCCAAGATTAGTAGAGCGACTCCTGCCTGCATCTACTACTATTACTCCACACATTGACCGCTCTCCAGCATGCATCTAGTGTATTAAGTTCATGGAAAAACGGAGTAATGCAATAAGAATGATGACATGATGTAGGCAAGATCCATTATCTATTGCGGCAGATAGAGATCCCATCTTTTTATCCTTAGTAGCAACGATACATACGTGTCGGTTCCCTTTCTGTCACTGGGATCAAGCAACGTAAGATCGAACCCACTACCGGGCACCTCTTCCCATTGCAAGATAAATAGATCAAGTTGTCCAAACAAAACACAAATATCAGAGAAGAAATACGAAGCTATAAAAGATCATGCATATAAGAGATCAAAGAAACTCAAATAACTTTCATGGATATAAAAAGATATAACTGATCATAAACTCGAAGTTCATCAGATCCCAACAAACACACCGCAAAAGAGTTACATCATATGGATCTCCAAGAGACCATTGTATTGAGAATTCAGCGAGAGAGAGGAAGCCATCTAAGCTACTAACTACGGACCCGAAGGTCTACAAAGAACTACTCACGCATCATCGGAGAGGCACCAATGGAAGTGGTGAACCCCTCCGTGATGGTGTCTAGATTGGATCTGGTGGTTCTGGACTCTGCGGCGGCTGGATGAATATTTCATCGACGCTTCTTGGGTTCTGGTATTTTTGGGGTATTTATAGAGCAAAGAGGCACTCTGGGGGGCACCCAAGGTGGGCACAACCCACCAGGGTGCGCCAGGGCCTCCTAGCGCGCCCTGGTGGGTTGTCCCCTCCTCGGGACTCCCCCTAGGTGCAACTAGGGCCCATCTTCTTCCTTTTGGCCCATAAAAAATCATCATGGAGTTTCGTGGCATTTGGACTCCGCTTGATATTGATTTCATGCGATGTGAAAAACATGAAAAAAGACAGCAACTGGCACTTGGCACTATGTCAATAGGTTAGTACCAAAAAATGATATAAAATTACTATAAAATGATTATAAAACATCCAAGATTGATAATAAAACAACATGGAACAATCAAAAATTATAGATACGTTGGAGACGTATCATGAAGCTCTTCTTTATCCATGAGTGACATCTCATGAGCAACAATTCTTCCAATGACTTCCGTTGGCTTGAGATCTTTGTAATTGGCCATCATTTGGATCAATGTGCACACGGTGTCATATTTTCCATCGAAGGCTCTTAGGATCTTCTTGATGATGAATTTGTCGGTCATCTCTTCACTTCCTAAGCCGGCAATATCATTTGTGATGAGAGCAAGCCTAGAGTACATTTCAGCGACACCATCCTTCATGTTGAACTTGTCAAGCTGACTTTGAAGCACATCCAATTTGGATTCCTTGACGGAGTCGGTACCTTCGTGCATATCAATCAAAGTATCCCAAATTTCCTTTGCATTCTCAAGATGGCTGATTTTGTTGAATTCTTCGGGGCACAATCCATTGAAGAGGATATCGCAAGCTTGAGAATTGTATTGTAACATCTTCAGTTCTTCTGCGGTAGCTTCACGATTAGGTTCTCTCCCATCAAAGAATTCACCTTGCAAGCCAATACACACAATAGCCCAAACGGTGGGGTTATGTCCAAGAATATGCATTTTCATATTATGCTTCCAACTAGCAAAATTAGTACCATCAAAGTAAGGACCTCTACGGTGGTAATTTCCCTCACTAGACGCCATACTCTCCTAGGTTGTGAAACCAAGGCTATGATCACCAAAGCTATGGAAATCAAGGAAAATGGAGACCAAAGCTCTGATACCACTTGTAGGATCGAAAGTATGTCTAGAGGGGGTTGATTAGACTACTTGACCAAATAAAAATCTATCCTTTTCCCAATTTTAAGTCTTCGCAGATTTTAGCAACTTAGCACAAGTCAAGTAATCAACCTACACATGCAATTATAAGAGTATAGCAGTAGGATGTAAATCATTGCATATGAAGGTAAAGGGAAGGAGTTTGGAGGGAGCAAATGCAATGTAGACACGAAGATTTTTCCCGTGGTTCCGATAGGTGGTGCTATCGTACACCCACGTTGATGGAGACTTCAACCCACGAAGGGTAACAGTTGCGTGAGTCCACGGAGGGCTCCACCCACGAAGGGTCCACGAAGAAGCAACCTTGTCTATCCCACCATGGCCATCGCCCACGAAAGACTTGCCTCACTAGGGTAGATCTTCATAAAGTAGGCGATCTCCTTGCCCGTACAAACTTCTTGGTTCAACTCCACAATCTTGACGGAGGCTCCCAAGTGACACCTAACCAATCTAGGAGACACCACTCTCCAAAAGGTAATAGATGGTGTGTTGATGATGAACTCCTTGCTCTTGTGCTTCAAATGATAGTCTCCCCAACACTCAACTCTCTCTCTCACAGATTTGGATTTGGTGGCAAGATGATTTGAGTGGAAAGCAGCTTGGGGAAGGCTAGAGATCAAGATTCTTGTGGTTGGATTGGAATATCTTGGTCTCAACACATGAGTAGGTGGTTCTCTCTCAGAAAATGAATGCTGGAAGTGTAGGCACGTTTTGATGGCTCTCTCCATGAATGGAGGGAGGGTGGAGGGGTATATATATAGCCTCCACACAAAATCTAACCGTTACACACAATTTACCAAACTCGGTGGGACCGAATAGTGAAACTCGGTCAGACCAATTTAGTTCAAAATGTGAACATTAGGCTTTTTGGTGGGACCGACATATCAACTCGGTGGGACCGATTTCGTTAGGGTTAGGGCATAACCTAATCTCGGTGAGACCGATCACATGAACTCGGTGAGACCGATTTCTGTAATAGGCACACAGAGGGTTGGTTAGCCAAACTCAGTGGGACCGATCGCTCATTTTGGTGAGACCGAAACGTTACAAAGAGGAAACAGAGAGTTTGCATTGCAAACTCGGTGGGACCGATCACTCATCTCGGTTAGACCGAAACGTTACGAAGGGAAATAGAGAGTTAGCAATCCCATCTCGGTGAGACCGAGATCCCTATCGGTGAGACCGAACTGATTAGGGTTTCTGGCAGTGGCTATGTCAAATGAACTCGGTGGCGCCGGATATATCAAATCGGTGGGGCCGAGTTTGACTTTTGGTTTGGGTCATATGTGGAATTGAGAAAGTGGTTGAGGGCTTTTGGAGCATATCACTAAACATTTTGAGCAAGCAAGCCATTAAGAACCACCTCATCCCCTTTTAATAGTATTGGCTTTCCTATGGACTCAATGTGATCTTGGATCACTAAAATAAAAAAATGTAGAGTCTTGAGCTTGAGCCACTATGTGTCCTTAGCATTTTGAGGGGTCCACATGTTGGGGAACGCAGTATTTCAAAAAAATTCCTACGATCACGCAAGATCTATCTAGGAGATGCATAGCAACGAGCGGGGAGAGTGTGTCCACGTACCCGCGTAGACCGAAGGGAGAAGCGTTTAGTAACACGGTTGATGTAGTCGAACATCTTCACGATCCAATCGATCCAAGTACCGAATGTACATCACCTCCGTGTTCAGCACATGTACAGCACGATGACGTCCCTCGAGCTCTTGATCCAGTTAAGGACGAGGGAGAGTTTCCTCAGCACGACAGCGTGGCGACGGTGATGATGAAGTTACCGGCGCAGGGCTTCACCTAAGCACTATGACGATATGACCAAGGTGTTAAACTGTGGAGGGGGGCACCGCACACGGCTAAAAGATTGTCTGTTGTGCTTTGGGGTGCCCCCTCCCCACGTATATAAAGGAGGGGGAGGAGGAGGCCGGCCCTAGAGGGGGCGCGCCAAGGGGGGAGTCCTACTTGGACTCCCGGTCCAAGTAGGATTCGCCCCCCCCCCCTCCTTCCTTTCAAAGGAGGGGGGAAAGGGGGAAGGAGAGGAGGGGAAGAGGGAAAGGGGGGCCGCGCCCCCTCCCCTTCCTATTCGGACTCCACTTGGGGAGGGGGGCGTGCCTCCCCCTTGTGGGTCGTCCCCTCTTCTCTCCCATGGCCCATAAGGCCCATGATTTCCCCGGGGGGTTCCGGTAACCCCTCGGTACGACGGAAAAATATCCGAATCACTCTGGAACCATTCTGGTGTCCGAATATAACCTTCCAATATATCAATCTTTACCAATCGACCATTTCGAGACTCCTCGTCATGTCCGTGATCTCATACGGGACTCCGAACAAACTTTGGTCATCAAATCACATAACTCATAATACAAATCGTCATCGAACGTTAAGCGTGCGGACCCTACGGGTTCGAGAACTATGTAGACATGACCGAGACACATCTCCGGTCAATAACCAATAGCAGAACCTGGATGCTCATATTGGCCCCTACATATTCTACGAAGATCTTTATTGGTCAAACCGCATAACAACATACATTGTTCCCTTTGTCATCGGTATGTTACTTGCCCGAGATTCGATCGTCGGTATCCTCATACCTAGTTCAATCTCATTACCGGCAAGTCTCTTTACTCGTTCCGTAATGCATCATCCCGTAACTAACTCATTAGTCACATTGCTTGCAAGGCTTATCATGATGTGCATTACCGAGAGGGCCCAGAGATACCTCTCCGACACACAGAGTGACAAATCCTAATATTGATCTATGCCAACTCAACAAACACGTTCGGAGACACCTGTAGAGCATCTTTATAATCACCCAGTTACGTTGTGACGTTTGATAGCACACAAGGTGTTCCTCTGGTATTCGGGAGTTGCATAATCTCATAG
The DNA here is from genome assembly GCF_018294505.1 of Triticum aestivum. Lineage (NCBI taxonomy): Eukaryota > Viridiplantae > Streptophyta > Magnoliopsida > Poales > Poaceae > Triticum > Triticum aestivum. Next base: position 405,399,695 of record NC_057814.1, on the reverse strand, counting down.
TCAGAGGAACATGTATAAGTCATGAATAAAGAAATAGCAATAAAACTAAATGATCATTATGCTAAGCTAACGAATGGGTCTTGTCCATCACATCATTCACTAATGATGTGATCCCGCTCATAAAATGACAACACATGTCTATGGTCAGGAAACTTAACCATCTTTGATTAACGAGCTAGTCAAGTAGAGGCATACTAGGGACACTCAGTTTTGTCTATGTATTCACACATGTACTAAGTTTCCTGTTAATACAATTCTAGCATGAATAATAAACATTTATCATGATATAAGGAAATATAAATAACAACTTTATTATTGCCTCTAGGGCATATTTCCTTCAGTCTCCCACTTGCACTAGAGTCAATAATCTAGATTACATAATAATGATTCTAACACCCATGGAGTCTTGGTGCTAACCATGTTTTGCTTGTGGAAGAGGCTTAGTCAACGGGTCTGCAACATTCAGATCCGTATGTATTTTGCAAATCTCTATGTCTCCCTCCTTGACTTGATCACAGATGGAATTGAAGTGTCTCTTGATGTGTTTGGTTCTCTTGTGAAATCTAGATTCCTTCGCGAAGGCTATTGCTCCAGTATTGTCATGAAAGATTTTCATTGGACCCAATGCACTAGGTATTACACCTAGATCGGATATGAACTCCTTCATCCAGACTCCTTTATTTGCTACTTCCGAAGTAGCTATGCACTCCACTTCACACGTAGATCCCGCCACGACGCTCTGCTTGGAACTACACCAACTGAAAGCTCCACCATTCAATATAAATACGTATCTGGTTTGTGACTTAGAGTCATCCGGATCAGTGTCCATCGACGTAACCATTTACGACGAGCTCTTTGTCACCTCCATAAATGAGACACATATCCTTAGTCCTTTTCAGGTATTTCAGGATGTTCCTGACCGCTGTCCAGTGATCCACTCCTAGATTACTTTGGTACCTCCCTGCTAAATTAATAGCAAGGCACACATCAGGTCTGGTACATTGCATTGCATACATGATAGAACCTATGGTTGAGGCATAGGGAATGACTTTCATTTTCTCTCTATCTTCTGCAGTGGTCGGGCATTGAGTCTGACTCAACTTCACACCTTGTAACACAGGCAAGAACCCTTTCTTTGACTGATCCATTTTGAACTTCTTCAAAACTTTATCAAGGTATGTTCTTTGTGAAAGTCCAATTAAGCGTCTTGATCTATCTCTATAGATCTTGATGCCCAATATATAAGTAGCTTCACCGAGGTCTTTCATTGAAAAATTCTTTTTCAAGTATCCTTTTATGCTATCCAGAAATTCTATATCATTTCCGATCATCCACATATAATATCAGAAATGCTACAGAGCTCCCACTCACTTTCTTGTAAATACAAGCTTCTCCCAAAGTTTGTATAAAATCATATGCTTTGATCACACTATCAAAGCGTATATTCCCACTCCGAGAGGCTTGCACCAGTCCATAAATGGATCGCTGGAGATTGCACACTTTGTTAGCACCTTTAGGATCGACAAAACCTTTTGGTTGCATCATATACAACTCTTCTTTAAGATATCCATTAAGGAATGCAGTTTTGACATCCATTTGCCAAATTTCATAATCATAAAATGCGGCAATTGCTAACACGATTCGGACAAACTTAAGCATCGCTACGGGTGAGAAGGTCTCATCGTAGTCAACTCCTTGAACTTGTCGAAAACCTTTCGCAACAAGTCGAGCTTTGTAGACAGTAACATTACCGTCAGCGTCAGTCTTCTTCTTGAAGATCCATTTATTCTCTATGGCTTGCCGATCATCGGGCAAGTTAACCAAAGTCCACACTTTGTTCTCATACATGGATGCCATCTCAGATTGCATGGCCTCAAGCCATTTCGCGGAATCTGGGCTCGTCATCGCTTCCTCATAGTTCGTAGGATCGTCATGGTCAAGTAACATGACCTCCAGAACAGGATTACCGTACCACTCTGGTGCGGACCTTACTCTGGTTGACCTACAAGGTTCGGTAGTAACTTGATCTGAAGTTTCATGATCATCATCATTAGCTTCCTCACTAATTGGTGTAGGAATCACTGGAACTGATTTCTGTGATGAACTACTTTCCAATTCGGGAGCAGGTACAATTACCTCATCATGTTCTACTTTCCTCCCACTCACTTCTTTCGAGAGAAACTCCTTCTCTAGAAAGGATTCATTCTTAGCAACGAATATTTTGCCTTCAGATCTGTGATAGAAGGTGTACCCAACAGTTTCCTTTGGGTATCCTACGAAGACACATTTCTTCGATTTGGGTTCGAGCTTATCAGGTTGAAGTTTTTTCACATAAGCATCGCAGCCCCAAACTTTAATAAACGACAGGTTAGGTTTCTTGCCAAACCACAGTTCATATGGTGTCGTCTCAACGGATTTACATGGTGCCCTATTTAACGTGAATGCAGCCGTCTCTAAAGCATAACCCCAAAACGATAGTGGTAAATCGGTAAGTAACATCATAGATCGCACCATATCTAATAAAGTACGGTTACGACGTTCGGACACACCATTACGCTGTGGTGTTCCAGGTGGCGTGAGTTGCGAAACTATTCCACATTGTTTGAAATGAAGACCAAACTCATAACTCAAATATTCACCTCCTCGATCAGATCGTAGAAACTTTATTTTCTTGTTACGATGATTTTCCACTTCACTCTGAAATTCTTTGAACTTATCAAATGTTTCAGACTTATGTTTCATCAAGTAGATATACCCATATCTGCTGAAATCATCTGTGAAGGTCAGAAAATAACGATACCCATCGCGAGCCTCAACACTCATCAAACCGCATACATCAGTATGTATTATTTCCAACAAGTCTGTTGCTCGCTCCATTGTTTCGGAGAACGGAGTTTTAGTCATCTTGCCCATGAGGCATGGTTCGCAAGCATCAAGTGATTCCAAAATCCCATCAGCATGGAGTTTCTTCATGCGCTTTACACCAATATGACCTAAATGGCAGTGCCACAAATAAGTTGCACTATCATTATTAACCTTGCATCTTTGGCTTCAATTTTATGAATATATGTATCACTAAAATTGAGATTCAACAAAAATAGACCACTCATCAAGGGTGCATGACCATAAAAGATATTACTCATATAAATAGAACAACCATTATTCTCTGATTTAAATGAATAACCGTCTCGCATCAAACAAGATCCAGATATAATTTTCATGCTTAACGCTGGCACCAAATAACAATTATTCAGGTCTAAAACTAATCCCGAAGGTAGATGTAGAGGTAGCGTGCCGACGGCGATCACATCGACTTTGGAACCATTTCCCACGCGCATCGTCACCTCGTCCTTAGCCAATCTTCATTTAATCCGTAGCCCCTGTTTCGAGTTGCAAATATGAGCAACAGAACCAGTATCAAATACCCAGGCGCTACTACGAGCATTAGTAAGGTACACATCAATAACATGTATATCAAATATACCTTTCACTTTGCCATCCTTCTTATCCGCCAAATACTTGGGGCAGTTCCGCATCCAGTGACCAGTCCCTTTGTAGTAGAAGCACTCAGTCTCAGGCTTAGGTCCGGACTTGGGCTTCTTCACTTGAGCAACAACTTGCTTGTCGTTCTTCTTGAAGTTCCCCTTCTTCCCTTTGCCCTTTTTCTTGAAACTAGTGGTCTTGTTAACCATCAACACTTGATGCTCCTTCTTGATTTCTACCTCTGCAGCCTTTAGCACCGCGAAGAGCTCGGGAATTGTCTTATCCATCCCTTGCATATTATAGTTCATCACGAAGCTTTTGTAGCTTGGTGGCAGTGATTGAAGAACTCTATCAATGACACTATCATCAGGAAGATTAACTCCCAGATGAGTGAAGTGGTTGTGGTACCCAGACATTCTGAGTATATATTCACTGACAGAACTATTCTCCTCCATCTTGCAGCTATAGAACTTATTGGAGACTTCATATCTCTCAATTTGGGCATTTGCTTGAGATATTACCTTCAACTCCTGGAACATCTCATATGCTCCATGACGTTCAAAACATCGTTGAAGTGCCGATTCTAAGCCGTAAGGCATGGCACACTAAACTATCGAGCATTCATCAGCTTTGCTCTGCCAGACGTTCATAACGTCCGGAGTTGTTCCTGCAGCGGGTCTTGCACCTAGCGGTGCTTCCAAGACGTAATTCTTCTGTGCAGCAATGAGGATAATAGTCAAGTTACTGACCCAGCCCGTGTAATTGCTACCATCATCATTCAACTTAGATTTCTCTAGGAACGCATTAAAATTCAAAGGAACGGTATCACGGGCCATTGATCTACACCAACATAGACATGCAAAAACTATCAGGTACTAAGTTCATGATAAATTAAAGTTCAATTAATCATATTACTTAAGAACTCCCACTTAGATTGACATCCCTCTAGTCATCTAAATGATCACGTGATCCATATCAACTAAACCATGTACGATCATCACATGAGATGGAGTAGTTTTCAATGGTGAACATCACTATGTTGACCATATCTACCATATGATTCACATTCGACCTTTCGGTCTCAGTGTTCCGAGGCCATATCTGCATATGCTAGGCTCGTCAAGTTTAACCCGAGTATTCCGCACGTGCAAAACTAGCTTGGACCTGTTGTATGTGAACGTAGAGCTTATCACACCCGATCATCACGTGGTGTCTCGGCACGACGAACTGTAGCAACGGTGCATACTCAAGGAGAATACTTATACCTTGAAATTTAGTGAGGGATCATCTTATAATGCTACTGCCGTACTAAGAAAAATAAGATGCATAAAGGATAAACATCACATGCAATCAAAATATGTGACATGATATGGCCATCATCATCTTGTGCCTTTGATCTCCATCTCCAAAGCACCGTCATGATCTCCATCGTCACCGGCTTGACACCTTGATCTCCATCATAGCATCGTTGTCGTCTCGCCAACTATTGCTTCTACGACTATCGCTACCTTTTAGTGATAAAGTAAAGCAATTACATGGCGGTTGCATTTCATACAATAAAGCAACAACCATAAGGCTCCTGGCAGTTGCCGATAACGGTTACAAAACATGATCATCTCATACAACAATTTATATCTCATCACGTCTTGACCATATCACATCACAACATGCCCTGCAAAAACAAGTTAGACGCCCTCTACTTTGTTGCTGCAAGTTTTATGTGGCTGCTACGGGCTTCTAGCAAGAACCATTCTTACCTACGCATCAAAACCACAACGATTTTTCGTCAAGTGTGCTGTTTTAACCTTCAACAAGGATCGGACGTAGTCAAACTCGATTCAACTAAAGTTGGAGAAACTGACACCCGCTATCCACCTATGTGCGAAGCACGTCGGTAGAACCAGTCTCATGAACGCGGTCATGTAATGTCGGTCCGGGCCGCTTCATCTAACAATACCGCCGAATCAAAGTAAGACGTTGGTGGTAAGCAGTATGACTATTATCGCTCACAACTCTTTCTGTTCTACTCGTGCATATAACATCTATGCATAGACCTGGCTCGGATGCCACTGTTGGGAAACGCAGTATTTCAAAAATTTCCAACGATCACGCAAGATCTATCTAGGAGATGCATAGCAACGAGCGGGGAGTGTGTCCACGTACCCTAGTAGACCAAAAGCGAAAGTGTTTAGTAACGCGGTTGATGTAGTCGAATGTCTTCACGATCCAATCGATCCAAGTACCGAACGTACGGAACCTCCATGTTCAGCACACGTTCAGCACGATGATGTCCCTCGAGCTCTTGATCCAGTTAAGGACGAGGGAGAGTTCCGTCAGCACGATGGCATGGCGACGGTGATGATGAAGTTACCGGCGCAGGGCTTCACCTAAGCACTACGACGATATGATCGAGGTGTTAAACTGTGGAGGGGGGCACCGCACACGGCTAAAAGATTGTCTGTTGTGCTTTGGGGTGCCCCCCTCCCCAAGTATATAAAGGAGGGGGAGGAGGAGGCCGGCCCTAGAGGGGGCGCGCCAAGGGGGGGAGTCCTACTTGGACTCCCGGTCCAAGTAGGATTCGCCCCCCCTCCTTCCTTTCAACGGAGGGGAAAAGGGGGGAAGGAGAGGAGGGGAAGAGGGAAAGGGGGGCCGCGACCCCTCCCCTTCCTATTCGGACTCCACTTGGGGGGCGTCCCCCTTGTGGGTTGTCCCCTCTTCTCTCCCATGGCCCATAAGGCCCATGATTTCCCCGGGGGGTTCCGGTAACCCCTCGGTACTCCGGAAAAATATCTGAATCACTCCGGAACCATTCCGGTGTGCGAATATAACCTTCCAATATATCGATCTTTACCTCTCGACCATTTCGAGACTCCTCGTCATGTCCGTGATCTCATCCGGAACTCCGAACAAACTTTGGTCATCAAATCACATAACTCATAATACAAATCGTCATCGAACGTTAAGCGTGCGGACACTACGGGTTCGAGAACTATGTAGACATGACCGAGACACATCTCCGGTCAATAACCAATAGCTGAACCTGGATGCTCATATTGGCTCCTACATATTCTACGAAGATCTTTATCGGTCAAACCGCATAACAACATACGTTGTTCCCTTTGTCATCGGTATGTCACTTGCCCGGGATTCGATCATCGGTATCCTCATACCTAGTTCAATCTCGTTACCGGCAAGTCTCTTTAATCGTTCCGTAATGCATCATCTCATAACTAACTCATTAGTCACATTGCTTGCAAGGCTTATCGTGATGTGCATTACTGAGAGGGCCCAGAGATACCTCTCCGACACACGGAGTGACAAATCCTAATCCTAATCTATGCCAACTCAACAAACACCTTCGGAGGCACATGTAGAGCATCTTTATAATCACCCAGTTACGTTGTGACGTTTGATAGCACACAAGGTGTTCCTCCGGTATTCGGGAGTTGCATAATCTCATAGTCAGAGGAACATGTATAAGTCATGAAGAAAGCAATAGCAATTAAACTAAATGATCATTATGCTAAGCTAATGAATGGGTCTTGTCCAACACATCATTCTCTAATGATGTGATCCCGTTCATCAAATGACAACACATGTCTATGGTCAGGAAACTTAACCATCTTTGATTAACGAGCTAGACAAGTAGAGGCATACTAGGGACACTCAGTTTTGTCTATGTATTCACACATGTACTAAGTTTTCGGTTAATACAATTCCATCATGAATAATAAACATTTATCATGATATAAGGAAATATAAATAACAACTTTATTATTGCCTCTAGGGCATATTTCCTTCACCACATTCCTAGTCCATGCCATGTCAATCATTGAACTTTCTGAAATGATCATCTTGAAAGAGTATTAGTTCAATGAGCTATATGTTGTTAAGAATTACCAAAACCACCCAGGGATTAGTTGCACTTTCACCAGGGAACTGCTGCATCTACTCAATAGGTTGGTTAAGATCAAAATCTAGTGCTAGAGGTGGTTGCTCAGGAGGTTGAACTAGAGGAGCCAACAATTCCTCAAGGTTGAGAAGTGGTCCTCCATTGGCAGATTCTGCAGTACTGGCATTAGAATTGGGTAAACCTAGTGACAGAGTAAGTCCACTGCCTTCTACTTGCTGCAAATTGTCCTCCATAGGTGCCATCAAATCATTCAGCTCCAGAAACTCACCAGCCTGAATCTCCACATCCAGAAGCTGTTGTTGTTAAGGCATAGACCAGTGACCCCAACCTGCATCTTCCTCTGCTTCCTCTGCTGGGGCAATAGCAAGATCAATTGCATGGTGCTCATGAGCATTTTCTCCCTGCTGAATCAGATGAAAAGCTACAGGCCCAACCATCAAGTTATTCTGATTAGGGTGATGAAATTCTTCCTTTGGTCTAGGATGAGGGTTACCATCCTCAGGGATTGAATCTTCCTCAGCTAGGGGCATCAAGCAGAATGTCTTGGAAGATAACAACAGGACAGGTCCAAGACTGCCCACTGAAACTTTTGACTCCAGTAACAACCAAACTAGCAGGAACATCCTTTAGAGCATCTATCTTAACCTTCAAAGAAACAATAGCATTACTGGATTTGACACGATCCTAGACAAGCAGCTGGCCAAAACCAGCAGTATCATTGGAAAGCTCCTGAAAATTTCTCAGATCTGCTGGGAAACCAAAAACCATAATCCAAACATCTCTATTCAGATTGAAATTCTTCCAGTTGAGTCCCTCATTATGACGCTGGAACACAATATGGATGTCATCGTAGGTATGGGGCCTCGATTCACTAGAAAGTCTCTGTCTGCAACACTACTTACTCTGACAAACGCCTGACCGAAAGGGCATTTGGAGATAGAGACAACTCCAATGCGCTTAGATTGAAGAAATTCCAGGAGGATCTCACGGACATTTTGGAAGACAAATTCACCTTGGGGCATTGGGATGGTGGTGGAGATAGCAAGGTCCTCATTGGCCGAGGAGAGGTTGCCATGGATGACACGATGGCGAGCCGGCCTACCTTCAACTTTGATAGCATGGAATCCGTAGGGAGAAAAGGTGTTGGATCAAAGGGAAAAGTGGCCATCGGCGCGGTTGGCGATGAGCAGCTTGCAGCGGCGGAGCCCTCAGCCGGCGAGCGAGGATGTTGTAGTGGACGAGAAGGCTGGTGGGAATGCGAGTCGTTTGGGGCGGTGTGGCTTGATTTGACTGAACAAGGCAAGTGGTGGTCACTCTGGCAACTGGGGCCGGGGACACGACACGCCTGGAATTCGGTCGTCAGCCAAAAATTGCCTCTGATGCTGGGAGGGAGGTATGATGTGAGGAGGCTCCTCGATAACTGCGCCGCCAAATCTGCAATTCCTTTGTATATGGCCCAAGCGCAAACAACCTTTGCATCTAATTCTATTTGTGCACTTGGGCTGATAGTGGCCCGTCTCACGGCATCGAACACAAAACATTCCTTGGGCTTCTTTGGTCACATGTCGATTGGGGGGCCCAGAATTTTGAACCTGCGTTGATACCGCCTTGCCTAAAGGGACATTATTGGGTGAAGTAATGATGGGATTCAAAGCAGGCGTTGTTTGAGCCGAATGCTCCGAAACAGATAGTGGGATCGGATTACTGCTGTGATCAGATGGATCTAAGGGGAACACACGTGGGGTTTGAATAACTACAGTGTAAGAACGGTGATTCCTAGAACGATCAACCAGAGTCCACTCTTGATCCAGTTCTTGCTGGTAAAGACGGAACACTTTCTGAAAATCAGGACCCCCATTACCCCAAAGGAAGAAACCAATATTGAATAAATCATTTGAGCAATTTCCTCCCTTAATGATCGCAAACCCCACATCTTTAGATGAAACACTGAACTTGAAGGACCAATTCTGAAGACAAGAAACCTTAAAGCGAGACGCATGTCCTTCGAAACAGGATTGGAGAATGAGACTGACCGAATCATTATTGATGCGCAGCTTGGATCTGGTGATTTCAGCGACAAGAAAGAATTCTTTGAGATTGCCACTGTGAAAGTGATTTACCAGGACGCGAAATTGCTTCCAGATGTAAGCCTCAAAAGCAAGACCAGGTTCAAACTTGATGTCCGAGAGCGCCATGGAGGATCTATATGGTCGCCGGCGGTCAAAGTGACAACCGGCGGAAGGTTATGGTCGCCGGTGGTCGGAGTGGCGACCGGCGAGAGGTTGTGGCCGCCGTGGCCGGAGTGTCCAGCGGTGCTAGGAGAGGGCAGACGCTATGCCCTCGACTGTTAGGTGGCAGGGGCATGATTCGAACGCCTACTGTAAAATTTCGAACATGCAAAAACACTTTTATAAGTAAATGGAAAAATATATGGGTTTAACCTTTTAATTGGAACGAAACTATAGTAAATGTACGACAACTCAGGTCTGATCTTAGTACGACACGGAATCCAATGGTGTGCTGCATTTTTTCCTAGGTGTGGACGGGTGGATGCTTAAATCTTCGTCATCATACGAAAATCGGATGAAAAGCAGCACATGGTTGCAATCAGAAATTAAGAGAAGAAGAAAAGTGGACTTATTTAAATGCATCCCCCTTGCCGCAATCAAACAAGTGAATCAATACCGTTCATTAGGTTTTAGTTATAGTAGATATTTTGAATTCATTTAGTGACGCATAATGTAAATGTGCACCAACCGAACCATGTTATAAAAGACGACATGAACGGTGGAACGAACGTAGTGCCACGGCAAAATAGAGAACAAAAGAGGAAGAGGGACAAACGTTCTTTGCTATGAATTGGACATTTTTTTTAGAATAGGCATAAACATGTGTATCAAATATTAGCGGACCATTAATTTGAGTAGGAGTGAAAAAATATTCTTAGGTTTTGGGCTTAAGAGGTGTTGAGAACCGGTTCATTACGGTCATGTCATGTTGTACCTGCTAACTAGCAAGTGGTGCGCTTGTATGTTCCTAGGATATCACCTCCCAACCTGCCTGTGGTAGCTAGAGACCGGCACTCGCACTCTTGACCTCTTCGGCAGGACACTTCCGTTAGAGGCCAGTCACACTCACCAGAAGTTGGATGATCTCTTAAAAATCTTATCAATAAGTGGGTTATGCAAGTTGTGCTAATCTGCACGAGAGTACCAATGATAAATCACGAAATCAAACGTGACGTGCTAATAACCCGAAGGAGGATAGTCCGTTGTACATATTTAAATAACACATTTAGCATATCGGTGCATTTAAAAAAAATAGAAGTAGTGGGATTTATGAGTTAGCATATGCGGTGAGTTGGGTCGTGTACATGTTAAAAAAAGAGTTTCATAGGATTAGCGTTGAGGTCCTTCGATCACGGGTAATTGACAACGTCATCGTCATCGCCGCCGCCGTCATCGTCGGAGGAGTTGGACATGACAACGAGCCCCTTCATCTGCCGGACGGTCATGTCCTATTGCGCCATCTTCGCCACCCGAGCCGCCTCTGCCGCTGCCTCTGCCGCATCGCGCTCCGACTGCTCAATGGCAAGTCGAAGCGCTTCGCACTCTTCCTCCGTAGGTGGTGAGCGTCCGTCTCCGCCGTCGTTAGTGACCAGCGCTAGACCCAAGCGAGAAGCCGCTCGTCCTCATCAGGCTCCGTCAGTAACCCGCAACGCCAGCACACGGATTGCTCCGCTGCGTCCCTCTTGCTTGCCTGTGGCATCTCGCGGCAAGCGGCGCACGCCTTTGATTCCGACTAGTGTGTGCGGCCGACGGAGTAGGCACCGGCACCCACCGTTGCCCGTGCGGAGCAGCGGCCGGCGGGGGAAGGGGATGGCATGCGGGCAGCCCTCGGGGAGCTGCACGTGGGCCGGGAGGGGCCAGCTCTGGCGTCCGCGTTGTGCCGGTGCGGGAGCGGCGACGGTATAGATCCGGAGCCGCCCCCACCCCCTCCCATGTCTACCCTGGACCGCTCCAGCACAATGCAAAGGGCCAGCTCCTCCTTGGCATCGAGGTTGGAGCCCGAATGGCTGGCGGAGCTCGACATCTCGCCAGATTCGATCAAAATCAGGGAGGGAGAGGATGGGACGGAGACTGGAGTGAGCTAGGGTTCAAAGAGGGGACAAATTGGGATTTTATTTTGAAACAACGTGGGGTCGGTGGTCGGTCGGGTTGACATGGCAGACCCGCCTGGGCCGCCCCATGACCACCCTACATATTTGGGCTGGATATGAGGGGCGCCAGGCAAGCCGAGCGCTTGAGGCCGGTTTGAGACGCCAGAATGGGTTGAGTTTTTTTGACCGGTCAGTGATCGGTCCGCCTGTCCGGGTGTTTGAGACGGGTTTGAATCGCCCGGCGGTCGATGCTCTTAGGTTATACTACAGATGAGGGACCAATTGATGTATGAAATAAAAATACCCTGGGTAAATTCTTAGCTCTCCGTCTTGCATACTTTCGATGGGAACTGTAATGCATTTTTTTCAGCAGCATCAATTAAAATAAGTTGTGTGGTGATTAACTAGAGAAGTGAGAACTGTTTTTTCTTTTACAGCAAAGTGGAGTGCGTGCTTCTGTTTGAACGGAATGCTGTGTAACTATTTTTATCATGGCAGTATCAAATCTAGTATATTGAAAGCTCATTTATGTTTTGCTGTTGAGAATCATTTCGACTGTTCTCAGTTTTAAACTCGCTTAATCATTTTGTAAAGGAAAGAAAAGCATGACTTTTTAATCAGAAATTTACAAGTAAATGCTTCCTCTCTGCCGTGGACGAACAAGAGAATCAGTAACATTCATTTGTTTTTGGTACTAGTAGATCTTTCACATTCATTTGGTGATGCATAAATTGAGAAAAAGGGTTTCCCCCGCTTTATATTATAAAGCAACAACCAAGCATCCAACACAGTAGTACAGAGTACAAGAAAGTCATAAAGTCATGCTGGGGGCACAGCGAGACAAGCCCCAAAGAAAGGAACAAAAGAACTAATCGGGCTAAGGGGGTGGCGGTGGAGGTGGCGGAGGAGGGGTGAACGCCGAAGCTGAAGAACGAAGACCCGCGATGATGTTGTCGATGACGTCTCGGTCACGCCGCTTGCTAAGCGGTCTCCAAAGCTGTAGGGAACCACACAATTTATAGATTGCATCAGTCACACGGTGAGGAATCACACGTTCAATGACTAGTTTATTACGGGCACACCAAAGGGTCCATGCTAGGGTACCCAGAGCGACCCAAGTGGGAGGGCGACAAACGCCAGGGAGTCTAAAGACCTCCCCAAAAAAGTCCGGGAGGTTGTCATGGCACCAACTGCCACCCACCACCTCCCGGAAGCAGCTCCAGAGGAACTGCGCTACAGGACACCGGAAGAAGATATGGTTACAATCTTCCGGCACCAAGCAGATGGGGCACAGGCCATCCCCAGGGCCATTGCGTTTACGGACCTCTGTGCCCGAGGGGAGACGGCCATGGACCCATTGCCAGAGGAATATGCGGATCTTTAAGGGGAGTTTGATCTCCCAAATAACCGATAGTTCCACCCGGCCAGGCGTAGGAACAATAGCTTGGTAGAGAGATCTAGTCGAGAACCGTCCACTTGGCTCGAGATGCCAGGAAACAGAGTCGGTCTCCAGGGAAGGGGGGTGAAGGGCAATACACACAAGCAATTCATCCCATTGCTCAAGCTCAATCACCCCGAAGGTACGGCGGAAGGCAATAGCGCCCAAGTCAGCTAGGGCCGCCACAATTGAAAGCTGAGGGCGGATGCAGATCGAGAATAGCGCATGAAAGCGCTCAGCAAAGCGGCGGGTCCCGACCCACCTATCAAGCCAGAAGAGAGTGCCGGAACCAGTACCCACACTAATGGAGGTCCCAATGCGCAATACCAGTATCAGACGTATGACCGACTACCAGAATTGGGACCCTCCAGATCTAGAGGCAAAGGCCAGCGGTTGCCCGCGGAGGTATTTTGCCCAGATTATCTCCAGCCAAAGGCCGCCCTCGTCTGTCTGAATCCGCCAAAGCCATTTAGAGAGGAGTGCAATATTCATGCGCTTGGACGAAATGATCCCTAAACCCCCCTGATCTTTAGGCTTACAGATCTCGGACCACTTCACCATGTGGTATTTCTGTTTATTATTCTCTCCAGCCAGAAGAATCTGGAGAAGAGTTTGGTGACCTCGTGATGCAGGGATTCATGTAGACTATAGAATCCCATGACGTACATCAACAAGTTAATAAGGGAGGAGTTCATCAAAATCACTTGAGCGGCTTTGGATAGCCATCTCCCCTGCCAAGGCTCCATCCGGGGTTGGAGTTTGGCGATTATGGGCGGAAATCCTTCTCCAGTAGGCGAGTCTAATTGGCATGCCTAGGTAGGTTGTCGGGAAGGATCCCAACCGACAATTGAAGCGATTGGCGATTCGCTGAGCTTCCGCGGGGGAATATCCAAGGACCATCACCTCGCTCTTGGCGAAGTTAATGGTGAGGCCCGACATCTCCTGAAAACAGAGGAGGAGGAACTTGAGGTTCTGAATATCCTCGTCCGAGCCTTCCACCATTATAATGGTGTCATCCGCATATTGGAGATGTGTCAGGCCTCCATTGGGAACAAGATGGGAACAAATTCCCCTAATGTGGCCGGCATGCTTGGCCAAGTCTAGGATCGAGGCCAGAGCATCGACCACAAGGTTGAACAAAAAAGGGGAGATCGGGTCACCCTGTCGGACACCTTGGCCCGTCGTGAAGAAGGGCCCGATCTCCCCATTAATGTTCACCGCAGTCCGACCACTCGTCACTAACTGCATCACGCGGGCAACCCAATGGGAGTCAAAGCCACGCTTGAGTAACACTTCCCTAAGGAAGGACCAATGCACGGTGTCATAGGCTTTGTGGAAATCAATCTTGAAGAACACCGCGCGAAGGTGTTTGTGCTTGACCTCATGGATGACCTCGTGCAGGACAAGGATCCCATCCAGAATATATCTGCCTTTCGTGAAAGCCGACTGGTTCGGATGGTGGATCCGGGGAGCTATAAGGGCCGCCCTAGTGGCGTACCCCTTCGCCAGGATCCGGAATATCACATTAAGGACTGTGATGGGACGGAATTGCCTAATGTCCGCAGCACCCGGAACTTTGGGAATCAGGGAAATGATCCCGTAGTTAAGCCGGGACATGTCTAGAGTTCCCCTAGCAAACTCGCGGAATAGGTCCAGGATGATCTCCTTGACCATCGGCCAAAATGCCTGGAAGAAACGCACCGGCAAACCATTGGGACCCGGGGCCGAAGCAGGATTCATGGCTTTGACGAAAGTCTCCACTTCCGCGGCATCGAACGGGGCGACCAGGGCCGCATTCTCGGCTGGGGAGACTTGCTGTTCCGGGGACCAAATATGGTCGGCCAGGGTGACACCTCCCCGGAGTCGCCCAGCAAACAATGACTTGTAGAAGTCGTCGACCAGCGTGCGGTTCGCCTGTGGATCTTGAAACAACTGACCTCCCTCCCATAAGAGGGGAATGGAGCATCGACGCCTACGACCATTAGCAATGGCCTGAAAGTAAGATGTGTTGGCATCACCAAACAGCACCCAATTAATGGAGCCTCTCTGTCGCCAAAATTCCTCCTCCTTGGAGTAGATCTCCATGAGAGAGTCTTCCAGCTCGTACCTGTGAGCCCACTCCTCTGCAGAAATCCCAGAGATGTCTGCGCGGAGGTCAAGGGCCTGAATTTCCTCAAGGAGGGAGGCCTTCTGAATCCGGAGGTCCCTCCCAATGTTAGCGCCCCACCCTTTCATGAACTGCCTGGATCGCTTAGAGAGGTGGTGCCACTCGTCCAGGATCGACATCTGCCTATGGGGCTCGGCTAGTGCCGAGACCCAGTGTGACTTAACCGCGGCTATAAAGCCAGGCTACCGGAGCCAAAACGCCTCGAAACGGAATCGAGGGGGAGGAAGGGGGCGCTCATCCCGAGAGGACAAGAGAAGAGGCACGTGGTCAGATCCAATACGGGTAATAGCCTGAAGGGACGCCAAGGGGAACCGAAGCTCCCAGTCGGGGGAGACAAACACCCGGTCCAGCACACTAAGGGTCGGGGACACCTGGCGGTTAGTCCAGGTAAATCTCGCCCCGACCCTGTCCAATTCAAGGAGCCCTAGGTCAGCAACCCAGTCGTTGAACCGACGCATCTCAGCAAGGTCGATACGTGCATTGCTCTTCTCCTCCGCAAAGCGGAGGAGGTTGAAATCGCCTCCAACTACTACCGGCAGAGTTGCGTCAGAGATCTTGGCGTGAAGCTCAGCCAAGAACGAGGCCGAGCAACTATGGTCGGACGGACCGTAAACTACAATGATCTCCCACTTGAAATTCACATCACATTCCCAAACCTCCATGCTGACGAAGTGGGATCCACGATCCATGGATCCCACCTCAAAGGTGGCATCCTTCACGCCTAGAAGGATGCCACCAGAGTGACCGGTCACTCCACTAGAAGGTAGCCAGTGCCACGCAAACAAGTGTCTACTGAGACGCTCAAGTTCCACCAAAGAGAACCCAGTGCGCATTGTTTCCTGAATAGATACCACATCCACGGATTCATCACGCATGTATTCAATGAGTTGCCTGCGGCGGCCATCATGGCCGAAGCCCTGCAGGTTCCAGAATAGAGCTCGCATGATCACTCGCCTAACGGGTCCTCCCTGGACCCAACGGTAGAAGCGGCACTAAGGGCCCGACGCAACTGAGCAGTACGCGAACGAGTCCGACCACGGACCTCGCCAGGGTCAACCACGGGGAGACCCCGACCCCTAGCCCGTCGGGGCATGGGAGAAGTGGCCTCCGCAGCTGCTGCCGCCTCGCGCGCCCTAGTGGCCGCAAGGTGGCCCTCCAGGATCTCCTTAGCCTGGAGGGACGCAAGCTGCTCTAAAACCGGGCCTTTTTCGCCACGGAAAACTATAGCCGAATCGGCTGCGACCTGGGCCAGATGGCCGAGCGGGACACCAGCAAGAGCGGAAAAAGAGTTGAAGAAAGCATCATCAGAGTCAGGGCAAGAAGCCTGGGGATCGGATGGACCTGTGTCGAGGTTGCGGATGGCAGCCCGCCTAGACGCCTCCACAGCAGTCGGCGAGGCCCTCGCCAGCCGTGGCGCCGCCCCCAGCCAGGCGCTCTTCCGGGCCGACGAGACTGGGGTAGAGGCCGAGCGGTGGCGGCCCCGGGACTTGGGTGTCCTGGACGACGTCGGGGAGGGGGGAGGAGGAAGATCAATCCCCAGGATCGCCGGCGCCGAGGGAATCTCCCTAGGCGGCACCGGAGACACGAGCCGCGGGGAGGAAGGAGGGCGCACCTCCATGCTCCCACGGCTGTCCCCACTCCCCTCCTCATCAGACAGGGAAAGCGGCGCAGGGAGGAAGGGAGGAGGGAGAGTGGCTCCAGGTGGGAGAGTGGCAGCCTCGTCGAGCATGGCTGCAATAGCCGCGATGTCCTCGGGCTCGTCCTCAGGGAGGGCGCCGGGAGAGCCCGGTCCTGAGCAGTGAGTAGACGAGGGGTGGGAGGAGCCGGCTGGAGGGGGTCGTCGTCGGAAGCCTACGAGTGAGGTGAGTGGCTGCGGGGACGGCGAGGGGATCCCAGAGCATCAGTCCCACCACCAGGACCGGACTCTGGGTCAGCGTCGCCCCCATCATCCGGGTCGAGGGGATCAGTGGGAGTCCCACCCTCAACCGAGATGTGCAGGTCGTACCCAACGTCGTTGAAGAACATCCGGAGTGTCGTCTTGAGCTTGGCGGGGTCGGTGGACTTGATCTGAACTCGAACGGCAGGGCCCTTGGGCAGCAGGCCTGATCGACCGCCACAAACTTGCCCAACAGAAGGGACAAGCCACGGAGGACACCCTCATCCCGAGCAGGAGGAGGGAGTCCACGGATCTGCACCCACACCGTGGACAGGGTGGCCACCGCGCGCGGGTCCACCGACGGCGCCGAGATGCGGACTGAGAGCTGGTTGAGGGCGAGCGTGAGTCTGGCGCTGTGGGTGCCGTAGCGAAAGCTGACCGGGTCCGGGAAGACCGTAGTGAACTCCCGGTCCGAGATCGGGGCCACCCGGCTGAGGGTGGTTACCTCGCTTCTTCTTCTTCTTCGCGAACGCCCCCTGGCCATTGCGGGTGTTGTTGGAGTTGGGGCCGGTCGGGGGTATTGGGCTTGGCGGCGCGGCGGGTCATAACGACGCGGAGGAGACACCGGCGCCCGGTCAGACCGCGGCGGGGAGCGCGAGCGGCGGGGAGGAGCGGTGGTCACGGTCACGTCCACGTCCCCGCCACTCCACCGGAGACCGGTCACGGCCACGCTCGGCGCGCCAATCGCCACTGCCAGCCGGGGCCGGACCCTTGATGCATAAATTATAAATGTGCACCGACCGAATCATATATTATAAAACGAGGCATGGACCGTGGAGCAAATATAGTGCCAGGCCAAAGAGAGAACGCAGGAAGAGAGATACAGGAGTCGTTTGCCCTGTGTTTCGGACCATTCTTTCCTGGAACACGCACAGATATATGTACCGTAGATTAGAGGACGTCTTTAGAGGATGGCTAATTTCAGTAGCAGTCAAAGAAAATCACAGCTCGTGGGCATAAGAGGCGTCAGGAACACGGTCATTACACGAGCGTTTTGTTCCACCTACTACCTAACTAGTGGTGCTCTCGTAAGTTCCTTGGTTGTCACCTCCCAACCTGTCTGTGGCGGCTAAGGACCGGCACTCGCAACGGACCTGGCCTCTCCAGCAGGAGACCCGGCGTCGGAGCCTCGGAGGCCAGTCGTACTCACACGGTGAGTGACTCACCTGGCTGCAGCGGCGCGGAGCGAAGCAGGGGCATCAGACAGTGGAGCAAGGGCGAGGCAGAGGAACACTAGAGCATAGATGCGACAGATGTTGGCAAGCGCAGCGGGTGAGGCTGTTTCATACGCTTTTGTGTGTGTCAGACATACGTAGTCGAACGGGTACACGTACATCATGGTCAGATACAACGTCGGCGCCACGGAAGGCAATGCAGCATCGCCGATGTCGGGGAAATCCTGCTAGACTCAGACCACTATTTTTTGTTTTTCGAGATTATCCTGCACCACTAAATTAACTTGATGGTATCCTGCGAGTTGTTGTGCGAATTTGTGCAATATATTTTGAAGTGATTTGATTCTACAATCCGCATATGAAAATGGAAATTAGAAACTCATACAACTTATTTGTTACTTGTACGTGAAAATATATAATTGGTATTTTTTCTGGATTTGAGCGAAATATAAGTAGTGAGATTTATGAGTTGACATGTGTGATGTGTTGGGATGTGTGTATGTTGAGAGAGATAGAGTAACTACAATCAACTACTATTTAGGTATATAGGATTAGCATTGAGGTCCTTTGACCGCACCCAAGGATCATGGAGGTTAAAAGCTCGGATATGGTGTGGCATGGTATGATTTTGGTATGTCTGGACAATGTACACAAAAATTAGAAAGATTTGTTCTGTCTATTGAATGTTCAATTTCATTAAGACTATTTAAGGCCCCGCACGTTAAAAAAGAAATACAGGGAGATCTAATCTAGTCAACTAGTAACACCGTAAGGACACCACGCACGGCGGCAAGTGGCCGCTCGTATCCAGCACCATGTGCTAGAGTTTCTCCTGCCTTCCGCCGGCGTCGTCGCCGGTCTAACTCGTCTCCTGTGATCTTAGGACCATGGAGGCACGATGGATCCTGGCCCTTGCCGACGGGAGGGCTTCGTTTTCTGATGCTTTTTTGAGTTTTGTTAGGGTTTGTGTCCTACTCAGACATGCGAGGCGGAGGCGGCACTCTGTTGATGGAGTAAGGTCCTCCCCGCCTAGCCTCCGTCCCAGTGGTGTAATGGTGTTTCTAGCATCGTCGGAGGGCGTGTGGAGGTTTGTCTCCGGCGGATCTCATGGGATTCGGTCGGTGTTTGTCTTCGGTGGATCCACGTGGATTGGTCTTCGTTCTTCCGTGTTCGTGTGTCTACAGGGTGGATACTTTTGACCTATGCTTCTCTTCATCGGCGGCGGTTGATATTCTGATGCGCTGGTCATATGGGGCCTTAGCCCGACATCTTCCTGACTGTCTACTGCAACAAGGTTTGTCCGGCTCCAATGAGGGAGGGGGGATGACGGCGGCGTGCCTTCGACTCGCTCCAGTGCTTGTAATCATCGCTAGGTGGTCTATGGACCTGGATACATTTTTTACTTCTGGTGTTCTTTGTACTATCTTGACACTTGATAAATAGATCGAAAGTTTTCCTTGCAAAAAAAAAGAGAAATACAAAAAGCCCCATTTGGAACACAGGTTAAAAAAGAAATACATGAATTGAGGTGGCATGTTTCTCAAAACCTACAGGAGTCAATACCTATGGTTTTTACAGTAAAGTGGGGTATGTGCTTTCATTTCAATGGAATGTTTCAAATTTTTAAAGCAAAACAGATGGAATGTTTCATAGTATCTATTTTATCTTGGAACTATAAATATAGCATCTTAAAAGATCGTTTGTGTTTAGGTATTGAGAATTACTTCAACTATTCAGAATTTCAAACATGCAAAAACATTTTTAAAAGTAAATAGAAACATATATGGGTTTAACAATTTAATTGGAACAAAACTACTACATGTACGACACCTCAGATCTTAGTACGACACGGAATCCAATGGTGTGCTGCATTTTTTCCTAGGTGTGGATGTGTGGATGATTAGATCTTCGTCATCATACGAATATCAGATGAAAAGCATCACATCGTTGCAATAAGAAATTAAGAAAAGAAGAAAAGTGGTCCTATTTAAATGCATCCTCCTCGCCGCAATCAAACAAGAGAATCATACCATTCATTAGGTTTTAGTTCTAGTAGATATTTCGAATTCATTTAGTGACGCATAATGTAAATGTGCACCAACCGAACCATGTTATAAACGATGACATGAACGGTGGAACGTAGTGCCACGGAAAAATGGAGAACAATTAAGGAAGAGACACAAAAGTTCTTTGCTGTGTATTGAACATTTTTTTAGAATAGGCACAAACATGCGTATCATATATTAGCGGACCTTTCATTTGGGTAGGAGTGGAAAAATATTCTTAGCTTTTGGGCTTAAGAGGTGTCAAGAACCGGGGACATCTCCCGATCCAAGGTTCGTGCGGAGATGCAGCAGCGGCCCGCCACCGGCACGTTCTTCTCCGCGTCGGCGACGTTGTTTTGCAGAAAGGACCTGTGTGTAATTTCTAGCTTTCTGGTGTTTTTTTCTGTAATTCTTGTTTCAATATAATCAGTGATTTCCTCGAAAAAAAACAGTCATGGACCTGCTAACTAGCAAGTGGTGCGCTCGTAAGTTCCTAGGATATCGCCTCCCAACCTGTCTGTGGTGGCTAGAGACCGGCACCCGCAATACTCTTGACCTCTTCGGCAGGACACTTGGCGTTGGAGGCCGGTCACACTCACCAGAAGTTGCATGGCCTCTTAAACATCTTATCAATAAGTGGGTAATGCAAGGTGTGCTAATCTGCACGAGAGTACCGATGATAAATCACGAAATCAAACGTGACGTGCTAATAAACCGGACATAGGAGGATAGTCTGTTGTACATATTTAAAGAACACATTCAGCATATCGGTGCATTTACAAAAATAGAAGTAGTGGGATTTATTAGTTGGCATGTGCGGTGAGTTGGGTCGTGTGCATGTTAAAAAAGGAGTGGTGGGAATCAACCATTTAGGTTTATAGGATTAGCGTTGAGGTCCTTCGATCACGGGTCATAGAGGCGTTAGGCTCGGATGTCGTGTGGTGTGGTGCCGAGGACCTTATTATGTTTGTACAGCGTACACAAAAAATAAAAGAGTCAATTACATCGCAAGTGTCTAAACTTGGCGAGAAAAGTCAGTTTGATACTGAAACTTGTGGGATACATTGAACCGGTGATAAAACTTGGCTTGGGCGTGCATCTACGGTGCTAATCACGTCTGTATACGTACATGATGCTGACATGGCGCTCCAGCATGGTGCGTGGGCCACCCGTAAGTGAACGGGGGACGGGGCCAAGGAGTGCGGCCTGGTTTTTTGTAGAAAGCACCTCAAAAAAATTTTGTCATGAAAAAGGCCCTTGTTTTTTTCTTTTCTATAAAAAAGCTCAGGAACGTAACTTTGTCTCTATGACCCTTGGGACCCACCCGTCAGGAAACAGTATGAAGAGGAAATTAATATGAAAAATTGTGTCCGCCATAGGTCGAACCAGCGACCTCGACCCAACAACACGGCAGACTAGCAATCACACCAAGTATTATTTGCTGTCAACTTTTTTTTGAGACAAATTTGCTGTCTACATGGGATTGCTAGTCCTAATATCCTATGAGCGGACACGCATTGTTGTCAACTTTTTTTTAGACAAATTTGCTCTCTACATGGGATTTTTTTTAGCTGTCTACATGGGATAGCCAGTCCTAATATCCTATGAGCGGACACGCATGGGGCATAGGCTGCACCACTGCAGTTACCACGGCCCATTTCTCACATGTTAGTTTTTTAATTAAAAAATACAATTATAATTAATACTTATAGTATTTTCTCAAAAAAATAATATTTATAATTTGAATTTTGTATACATTAACAATTTTTAGAATTACACGAAACACTATTTTAAATAATAATATTTCTCCCTTGACAATGACGAGTGATGGTATCTCGAAGTCATTCATCTTATCTCTGCAGCATGAGATTCTTCACGGGACAAAAGTGTATATATAGCCTAAAAAATACATGAATAGATGAATGTTTTTCTGAAT
>NC_057814.1:405344354-405376988 GCF_018294505.1 Triticum aestivum | reverse complement strand
TACTTTGTATTTAATTTATTTATAATTTACATGATAGAAAATAATCATATATTTTTATATTTTTAAGGAACAACACAACATAATTCTAAGAAAGGAATAAACTAACATTTGAAAAATAGGCCGCGGGGACAGGCTCCCATTTAAGCCTTATGTGCGTGCTTGCCTATAGTTAATTAGGACTAGCTATCCAATTTAAATGTGCTAAAAAAAGCTATCCAATTTAAACAACAAATTACACCTGGTATGTTCGGACGTCCGCGGCGCAATATTTTTCATATTAATTTCCTCCATGTAATGTATCCTGACGGGTGGGGCCCAATTGTTATACAGATGTGTAGTGTTCTTTCTTTTTTTAAGAAAAACAACTTTAGGGCCTTTTTGTGAGAAAAATAAAATTCCAGCGCGTCTTCATAAAAAAAACAGGTCACACGCCCTCGTCCTCGGCTCCTAGTCACTGACGGGTGGGGACCGTGCCATGCTGGCTCGCCACATCAGCAACATGTACGTATACAAGCATGATTAGCACCGTAGATGCATGCCAAGCCAAGTTCTGTCACCGGTTCAATGTATGCTATAAGTTTTAGCATCAAACTGACTTTTCTCGCCAAATTCAGGCATTTGTGGTGTAATTGACTCAAAATAGAAAGTCTTGTTTTGTATGTTGAGTGCTGCATTTCATCAAGACTATTTAGGGCCTCATTTGGAACGCACAATAAAAAAGCACATGTGTAAGAAAATCCAATGGATGAAAGGTTGTGGCGGATCGATTTGTTCCGCTGTACCGCCGGGCAACTCCAAGACGACACTGCACGCTGTCGAGTCCTGCAGATTCAGGCATGCATACACATGCAGGAGCTAGCAGGTGCATGCATGGTTGCTGCTCCAGCTAAGGCCTCATTTGGTACGAGGGGATCGAGGGGTTTTTCAGAGGATCAACCCGGCGGGGCCCAAAAACCTCTGAAAACCCCGACGGCCCATTTGTTTCACGTGGTTTGCACAGCCCAATCCCTTCCATTCCCCTTCGATCCCCTTCTATCCACGCGTCTCCCAAGCCTCGAGGCCACACGCAGGGAACGAGATGGCAAAGCGACAATGCCGCCCCGCCGCCACCGAGAGGAGGAGCCCCGCCGCCGGGGAGAGACGGGGACTAGGGTCTACGCCGCCGCGCCACCGCTCCCTCCCCTTCTCCGCTCCGCGAGCAGAGGCGGGGACTAGGGTTTACGCCGCTGCGCCACCGCCCCCTCCACTTCTCTGCTCTCCCTCTCCGGCGAGCCCAGCCACCTCCGAGGCCCCCCCGTTCGTCGAACTGCATCGCCGCCCCAGCCCTCCGCCGCGGAGCCCAAGCTTGCTTGTCCCCTAGGTAAGAGTTGCATTTTATTTCCTATGGATGTACGTCAGCTGCTTAATTACCCTGGATTTTCGGCTATTCCCTGAATCCCTTGCATTGTTAATCCAGGCTGGGCTCTCTTTATCGGTCAATTGACTTCATCTATGATGATCTGATCTCTAGCTAGTCGATTATGTAGACTTTTGATTCAGTCCAGTCCGATCAGACTAATCTGCTGCTATATATAATGCTACCATCTGTATTTACTTACGGAATCAATTCCAGGACGGTTGTGGCTATCTTGATTGGCTTAATTAATCTGGGTATCTAATCTGTGGGACAACCGAACCGAATCGCATGCATTGGTGTGAGTTAAGTACTGGCATAACGCCTAGTGAATTTTTTTAAGCTTTTGAACCGAACTGAATCGCATCATAAAAGGAAACATAGAGAAATTTAAGTACAATTACAGTTTAGTTTCATGCTGCAATTGACGATTGAATTCCATCAATTGATTGCACGCTGATCCTGAAAATTTAAGATATGTTTATTGAATAAGCTTAATCACACTTGTTCTTTTATAAAATTTACTGTAGAACAATTGTTCTACGGGGGGAGGGTTAAAAAAAAAGAAGCTTAATCACAGGATCTGTAAACTGCAACGACTCATCCAGAAGTATGCATCATGCAGTTTCATTACTAGTCGATGAGGTGGGACTAGTAATGTTGCTCTGCATATTATCCATTTGCTCCTGGAATTGCAACATACAATTTCTGGGCAATGCTATGATTTTAATACTTAATTTTCTTGTGTGATGCCATTTGCTCCATTCCTAGAAATAGGATAGCAGTCTAGAATAACTTATGATGATGATGTTTGCACCCATCCCCTGTTTTTTTGTTTGTAAATCGTACTCTGCATTGCTTACCAATATTCTGATCCAGTTGTGCTGATAGAGTCTGTAAGGACGGATGAACTAGTACACTGTAAACCTCATGCTGGTTATCTGGCAGCACCGATCACCTGTGTGTTTGTTTGTGAATCCTGTTCTGCGTTGCATTAGCTTACTAGTACGCTGGTTATCTTGGGAGCATCATGCATACTATTAGTACTTGTAGTTCATTACTATCTTTTCATCTAGCTAGCTAGCTAACTTGGTCCATTTTCGTTGAACTGAATCTATGTACTGGACCTTGCTAACTTGTTCTCCCTCCATGGCCTTGCAGCCTCTTCCACGCTCCGCCACCATCAACCTTCTCCACACCTCGCAGTCATCGTCCTCCTTCACGCCTACCGTAGAGCTGGTATTTTCCCCATTAAGATGTAACTTTTTTTTTCATGTTCTCGCCATCAGAAATCATTTGAGAATCAGTTTTGTTGTGATTACTTGCAGTAGCAAACTGAATCTGTGTACTAATTTAGTCTTGGCAGCAAGATATGTATGGATCATTTTAGAAACAATTGATGAATTTTAGAAACAATGATCTCAGACCTTGCTAACTTGTTCTTTATAGCACGAATGCTATTTATAAGAACTTGGTCCATTTCCGTTGAACTGAATTATGTAATGGACCTTGCTAACTTGTTCTTATCAGAGACCCGCTGCTTGGATTCTTGCTGGGGTGGACGAGTTGCCTCTGTCTTGGGAGTCAGTTGCCACGCCTAACTTCTGGTAAACAAGCTGCTTAGCCTCATGGCTTGTTTCTTTACCCAAGTAGTATATCCTACTTGTTAGCTCTTGAAGTCAAGTAAAATAGTAAATGTAGTTCTACCTTTGGGGCATATTGCATCTAGATCGATGTTTCCAACTTGTAGATATGTGTGTGCTGGTGATTTTTAGTTCATTATTTTTTGGAAGTCGGAACTCTTTGTACAGTTTCCAACTTGTAGATGTGTGTGCTGATGATGTTGCTTTTGGCTTTTTTTATGTGGACTCAAGATCGATGTTTTCATGCAGAGTTATTACAAGCATTTGCTGCTTCCCAGGCTGGAGTTAGATGGTAACAAAGGAATTAAAGAGCTCAATTGCCAACGGCAGCATGAAATGCAGCTACCGAAATACAAACATGGCTACCACCCTATGTTAAACTTTGGTTGTAACAGAATATTGTGAGGACATGTTGCTCTTGTAACAGAATAATCTGGGAGCAAGTTATAATCTGGGAGTACATGTTCTTCTTGTAAAAGAACATGGTTAGAGTTGTTAAACTTGCAAACATTGGATTTTTAACTGCACTGTTGCCATCAGTCTATTAACAAACCCTGTCTACCAAACAAGTTTTTATCGAAGGGGATTGGAAACTTGGGGACGTGAGGGGAATTGAGGGGATTGGGTGGAAGGAAGGGATTCACCAAATCCTCCTGAATCCCCGCCTCCCAAAACCTCTCAAATCAACTTGTACCAAATGAGGCCCTGATTTTTCAATCCCCTGTAGGGCAATTTCAAACGTTTGGCAAGTCTCTTCGACATCAACACAACCAGTTTTTCCGTGTCGGAAAAGAAAAAACAGAACCAGTTTATTTCCTGGCCGGTTGGATCGACTAGCTAGGATTAATTGATGTATGCCATAAAAATACCGTGAGTTAATTCTTTCCTCTCTCTGTCTTGCATACTTCCGATGGGAACTGTAATACATGTTTTCAGCAGCATCAATTAAAATAAGCTGTGTGGTCATTGGTGATTAACTAGAGAAGTGAGAACTGCTTTTTACAGAAAAGTGGAATACGTTCTTCTGTTTGAACGGAATGTTGTGTAACAATTTTTTATCATGGCATTTAGCTGGTGAGAATCACTTCGACTATCCAGAATTTTAAACTTGCCTAATCATTTTTTAAAGAAAAAAAGTGACTTTTAAAACCAGAAATTTGCAAGTAAATGCATCCTCTCTGCCGCAACCGAACAAGAAAATCAGCAACATTCATTTGCTTAGGTACTAGTAGATCCTTTACATTCATTTAGTGACACATAAATTGTAAATGTGCATCAACCGAAC
Source organism: Triticum aestivum (assembly GCF_018294505.1). Lineage (NCBI taxonomy): Eukaryota > Viridiplantae > Streptophyta > Magnoliopsida > Poales > Poaceae > Triticum > Triticum aestivum. Next base: position 405,372,667 of record NC_057814.1, on the reverse strand, counting down.
CATGTTATAAAACGACGGCAGAGACCGTGGAGCAAGCATAGTGGTAGGGCAAAGAGAGAAGGCGAGAAGAGAGATACGGGACTTGCTTGCCATGTTTCGGACCATTTCTTTCCTAGAACACGCACAAATATGTGTATCATAGATTAGATGTCATCGTTAGAGGACCGCTAATATCAATTGATGTCAAAGAAAATCACTGCTCGTGGGCATAAGAGGTGTCAGGAACCCGATCATTACTTGCGCGTCCTGTCCCACCAACTAACTAGCAAGTCGTGCTCTCCTAAGATACTTTGTTGTCGCCTCCCAGTCTGTTCCGGCAGGAAACCCGGCGTCGGAGCCTCGGAGGCCAATCGTGCTCACGCGGTGAGTGACTCACATGGCTGCACAGTGGCCCAGAGAAGCAGGGGCATTGGACAGTGGAGCGAGGGCGATGCATGAGAACACTAGGGGCATAGACGCGACAGATGTAGGCCAATGCAGCGAGCCATGCCGTGTACATATGCATTTGTGTATGTCAGAGATCCGTAGTCGAACGGGTACATGTAGTACGTCATGAGATCATGGTTAATAATATAGCCAACAGTTGGCTATAATAAGCTGCCATATCATCTAGAGTCAATCTAATAATCGGCTTGTACAACAGTAAGATTTAAATATGTACTATTTTATTAATAGCTGACCAATCATACATTCTCACAAAGTGACTTTTTTTTGAAAAGGGGGCTCCCCGGCCTCTGCATCAGAACGATGCATACATCCACCTTTATAAAAATCAAATAAGTTCAACAAGGTCTTGTAGTCTCGAAAAAGTAAATGAAGGCTCACAAAAAGCCAATAAAAACGGCCACAAAAGCCACAACCGGCTGGCACAAAAAAGGTAGGAAAACTAATTGCCTATCCTATTACATGACCGCCATCCAAACCGGTTGAGGGAGGGGAGGGAAGGGGGGGGGGACAAAGTGACTTGGGTCTTGTGCTATAGCCGGCTCTTATTCTACAGCTCGCTTCCCTTCTCTCTCCTCTTCTCTCTCCTCCAACCAAGTAAAGATATAAGATTTTAGTCCTTACAGCCTGCTTATATCACACTATTGTACTTGCTCTGCTTAGATACGTCTTCAGCGCCGCAGTAAATGAAGTATTGCCGACGGCGAGGAAATCATGGTAGATCCAGATCACTATTTTGTTTTCCGGGATTGTCCTACCCGTACGCGAATTGATTGCTATATATTTTAAAGAGATTTGATTCTAGAATCAACATATGAAAATGGGAATTCAAAATACACAAGACGTATTTAATTATTGTTAATTGTTTATAAAAACGTATAATTGACATTTTCTTGGAGTTGAAAGAATTGAAGTAGTGAGATTTATGAGCTGGCATGTGTGATGAGTTGGGATGCGTGTATGTCGAGAGAAATAGAGTAGTGTGCATCAACTATTTAGGTATATAGGCAGTTAGGTCCTTCGACCGCACCGGGGATCACGGATCATGCAGGGATTGAGGTCGGATGTGGTGTGACATGGTGCCGATGACCTTGTTATGTCTTTATAACGTATAGAAAAATTAGAAAGTTTTGTTCTATATGATGAATGTTGTGTTTCATCGGCATTTAAGGTCAACTGGTCGCATGTCAGCTGCCCTGTCCAGCTAGGGGGTCTTGACGTCCGCGATCTCCACTGTGCGGGCATCTTGCTCCGTGCTAGATGGATTTGGCTTTAGTGCACGGACGATGAGCGCCCATGGACTCACCTTCCTCTAATGCACCACCCAGACGCGCTGGCTATCATGCGCGCCTCCACTAGCTACTTGGCATTTGGGTGATGGCTCGTCTTGTCATTTCTGGACGGACCACTGGCTAGTTGGCCAATGCACCGCCGACATCGCGCCCCTGATCTTCAGCATGACCTCGTAGGTGTCGCAAGTATCATACGGTTCAGGAAGGGTTTTGCCAGTGTGCTTGGGTTCGCGACATCTCGGGCTCGCCGGGGCCTACGGCCATAGTTCAGTACGTTGACCTCTAGCGGCGTCTTCGTCACATATCCCTCTCCTCGAAACCTAATTGCCTCTCCTGGTGATGGACATAGTCTAGAGTCTATACCCCAGCTTCCTGCTATCCCGCCATGTTCCATGATTCAATGGAGGATCCCAACTGGCGCCTTACCTGGAGAACTAGAGCCCCGCTACATATCAAGATCTTTGTGTGGCTTGCACTGCTTGATCGATGCTGGACCACTGAGTGCCTCGCCAGGCACGACCTCCCACATGTGCCTCTTTGTCTATTCTGTGACCAGGAGCCCGAGAGCATGTGCCACTGGTTTGTTGGCTGCTCCTTCTCCCAGCAGCTGTGGCATGAGCTCCTCTCATGGTGTCAATCCACCACGCCCGCACCGTCTCTAGATGACCAGTTCCTAGATTGGTGGCACCGCTCTTGCGTCGCCGCGCCCGCACCTTCCCGCAAGGGGCCCTCCTCACTACTGGTCATTGGTGCATGGCTGCTCTGGAACCACTGGAACGACATAATCTTTGACGGTGAGGTGCGATCCCTACGTCATCTGCTTGATCTCATCGCCACGGAAGCCCGACTTTGGGTTGCTGCTGGGAACCATGGCTTGGCCAACTTGTTGCCTTAGTAATCTCCATGAGGCATTTTCTCCCCCGTACCCTCTTGGTGTAACCCCCTGTACTCTCTCGCCCGTCGGCCTTTTCTTTTGGGCTAGCGATGGGCAACTTGTATTCCTGTTTTCTGTCAATGAATGATACACAAGCTCTTACATATTCGCGAAAAAGCCTTGTTTGGAACACATGGTAAAAAAATACAAAAATTAAGGTGGGATGTCCCCCTAAGCCCATGACTTCGCTATTCAGAATTTCAAACTAAACATTGTTAAAAGTAAATGGAAACACATATGGGTTTAACCTTTTAATCAGAACAAAACTATTACATGTACGATACCTCAGGTCCGAGCATCTGTTGGGGAAAGTTGCATGGAAAACAAAAAAATTCTACGTACACGCAAGATCTATCCATGGAGATGCATAACTACGAGAGGGGGAGAGCATCTTCATACCCTTGAAGATCGCTAAGCGGAAGCATTTATCAACACGGTTGATATAGTCGTACACCTTCACGATCCGTCCTGATCAAGTACCGAACGTATGGCACCTCCGCGTTCAGCACACATTCAGCTCGATGATGTCCTCGCCTTCTTCATCCAGCAAGAGGGGCGAAGTAGTAGATGAGTTCCGGCAGCACGACAGTTTGGTGACGGTGGTGATGAAGAACAATCTCCGCAAGGCTTCACTAAGCACTACGGAAACTATGACAGAGGATAAACTAGAGGGTCGGGGTTGTCGGCACACGGCTTGTTCTATCTTGATGTGTTCCGGGTGCTAGCATGCCCCTCTATTTATATGTTGAGTGCTGGGGTCGAAACTTGGAGAAAGAGCCTCCTCAAAGTCGGTTTTGCCCGCAAGTAAGAGTCCTTCTCGGACTTCCAGGACCAGACGCCACAGTCCTTGGCGTTTGGCGTAGACGCCATGGGCCTCGGCGTCTGGCATCTTGGGCGTTTGGTCCCTGATCTCTGCAAAATATCCTTTTGCACCGACCTAAAGCCCCGTGGGCCTTACCCCTTGGCCTAACCATATCATCCTATATATCAATCTTTACCTCCGGACTATTTCGGAGCTCCTCATCATGTCCATGATCTCATTCGGGACTCCGAACAACATTTGGTCACCAACATATATAACTCATATAATACTATATCGTCAATGAACGTTAAGCGTGCGGACCCTATGGGTTCGATAATAATGTAGACATAGCGGGCAAGATCCATTAGAAGGCCAACCCCTGCATTCCACATTATCTGTTGTTAAACACCTACGGTGGACGACAAGCCACATAAAAAATTTGCATCTTGGTGGTGCTTTGGATTTCCAAATCGGCCCATGGCATGCAAAGCGCACATTCGCTGCAAAGAACAAACCATACACACTACTAATAGAGAACTTGTGGTCTCCAGTCCACTTCCAAACCGGTCTATATGTAGCTTCCACCGACAATGAAGTACTTCGCGCAATGTCCCAGATTTTAAGATATTGAGCCATAGCCTGTACCGAAATGCCTCCAGAGATATCCCTAATCCAATTCCTGTTGCACAGAGCGTCCTTGACAGATTTTCCTGAGTCCTTGACAAAAGAGAATAAGGCAGGAACCACATCCTGGAGCTTATATTCACAGGTGCTTATTTTCTTAGGATAACTCGTAATAACTGTCCCTAAGAAACTTGGCTAATAGAACTGGCATACAAATAACATGTCACGATGATTGCAATGGAGGAGTGACATACCATAGCACACTGTATAGGCTCACCGCTGCCTCTCCTTTTTTTGCGATGTTCCATGAAATTGCCACATACATCTTGTACTTTTTCATTGTGTAACCCTATCTGCAAGTTGACACAGCTAATTTCAGACATCTCTACATGATACTACATTGCATATCCCTTGCGCATATTTAAACCACCAATTAACGATTGTGTGTGTACCATAAACTAGTCATGACTCTGTATGCTGGACTAGCAGGCACTCTAAGGGAGCCTAATGTAGTGCACTGGAATTCCTACATGCCACCTATGATTTTGTGTAATGTACTGCCCCTGTTCCTAAATATATGTCTTTGTAGAGATTCCAATATGGACCACATACAGATGTATATAGATGCATTTTCGAGTGTAGATTCACTTGCTCCGTATGTAGCCTATAGTGGAATCTCTAGAAAGACTTATATTTAGGAACGGAGGTACGAGGTAGTATCATGTATGACATCTACATATCTAATTTAGCAGCCAGTAGTAGAAATCATTGTCTGCACAAAGGGGTTACTGGTCAAAAATCCTAGCAAAGCACGCTGGCAGGCACAGAACAATACAAGAGAGAGAGACGCGCTTACAAGATCATAGCAATGCCTCAGTCCAGGATCTTGGTTGGCCAAGCTGTTAGATCCAGAAGAAACATCGTCCTTGTAGTTTTTGACAGCTGCATAACAGGTAACAACGGCCGGTTAGTATATTTGAAGTACATCGGGCAGGTGATGCTGGACGGGTTTAAAGGTGACAAGTACCTAGGCCGTGGCGGGTGCTTGGCATCTCTCCAGACGGTGGGAATCAGGTTAGAAACGTCGAGGGTGATGACACTGCGCTGGCTGTCGGGGTCCGGTAAGGAGATCTAGAACCGTCGAGTAGGGTATTTGTGGAGCGGCTCCGGTAGGGTGGACTACGGTGTGGGCGAAGCGGATCTGTGGCCGTGGACGAGGGCGTAGGTGAAGCTGCTCCGGTGGTTGGGTTAAGGATGGTGTCGATGACGCGGATCTGCGGCCGTGGACGGGGCGTCAGAAGCTGCTCCGGTGGTTGGGTTAAGGGTGGTGTCGACGATGCGGGTCTGCGGCCGTGGACGGGGCGTCAGAAGCTGCTCCGGAAGGTTGGATGAGGGTGCGAGGAAGCGGATCTGAGGCCGTGGACTTGTGAGTTGGCAAAGCGGCCCCGGTAGGGTTGAGAATGGTATAGGCGAAGCTACTCCGGTAGGGTTGACGATGGTGTCGGTAAAGCGGCCCCAGTAGGGTTGAGGAAGGTGTCGGCGAAGCGGCTCCGGTAGGGTTGAGGAAGGTGTCGGCGAAGCGGCTCCGGTAGGGTTGAGTTACCAAAGCAGCCCCGACCTATCATGTAGATGAGGGCGGTATTGTAACTGTTGGTCTCCGTGCACCAAGGACAAAAGGGGGATTTCGCATGCTAAAGACTAAGGTGGCGGAAATTTTAGAAGGAGGCGGGAGATTTTGCCGCCCGCGGGATCGTTCATATCCAGTTTCAACTAATTTTGGACCGTGCTAGCGGGAAGGTCATGCTAGACTGTGTACACGGGGCACGCGCCAGCAGTTAACAACTGGTGTGAAGTCCACCCCAGAAAAAAGACAATAACTTGGGATGATGCGCCGATAACTTGGACGTTCACACGGGCGCGGCCAATCGTACGGGTGTAGTGGCGTGTTCACAAAAAAAGGATCAAACGCTCAGCCTATGTATTTCTCGTGTAAATAGATAATTTAGTGCCATTGATTATTTACTTTAAACATAATGCATTGACGTGTTAGTGTAGAGGCGCACAAAAAGAAATGGATATTGTAGTCAGCTACTTAAAAGTGTTACCTCATATGATTACATAGCCTCCATTTCATAAATTGCATACCCGTTGAATTCATATATGAATATTACATATATTACTTCAAAATAGAAACTTAAATCATCCAAGACTAATGAATTTGAATGCAAGAGTAACAATGGTGCATATACATGATAGCTACATTGGTTGTTTGAAGAAACATCACTGTAACTTTGGCATGCAAAACTGAAAAGGTTTATTTAAATAGAAAAAAATGTGATATGTGAGTGTCCAATCTTTATAGCGTTGAATCGATATTGTACCTTTGGCCACGATAAGAAGTAGATATTGACTTATGTTCAAGCGATGCACGTCCACGATCGCTAGATAGTGATACGTGAATGAATTGTGCAATCTCTCTCACACGCATACACATCTCATTTCCCTGTGGGCATCGGAATCACACACGCGCACTTCGTGTATCTCTCTCCCTCCGTCAGGGTTAAATTCGTCTTTCTACCCCGTCCTACAAGTCTCTGACACAGAAACACACACGCTCTCTATGTCTAACACGCCCACCCCTTTAATTCCTCCCACCCACAGCCACTAATGTCTCAAAGTATAATAATGTCTCTCACACATATGCTATCTACCTATCCCTTAATATAGCTAGATATGTGTCACACAAACTCCTTCTCCCTACTAGCAAGATGCCCATGCGTTGCACGGAACATCAATATGCATTTGTATGAGAAGTTTATCTTGTGGGAGAAAAGGATGAACGAGGGAATGCCTTATTTGCAAATGCGGAGAGGGGTGTGGGTATCTTTTTACAAAATTGCCATAGTTTCCTTCCTGTCCGTCGGATATAAATCGGATGGCCTATATTGCAGGATGGCAGGAACACCATCATCACCAACTCTGTTTTTTATACGAGTAGAGATATGTGAGTGTCACTGCCGCCCCCACACACACCCACACCTCCCAACACCGAAGGAGTAGGGTGACACCTCGATCTTGATACTAATCTATCGACTGGCTTCTCTCTCAAACATACACACACACACTACCCGGCACCGAAGGAGTAGGGTGGCACATCGATCTTGATAATAATCTATCTACTCCTCTTTCAAACACACACACACACTCGCTAGTTGTGCCTCTGTGCCTACCGCACACACTCTCGATACGTCTTTCTCCCCCCCCAACAATGACAGCAGAAGGGTGACAACTCGATCTGATCATAATTTGTCAATTGGTTTCTCTCTCAAACGTTGTGTCTCGGTGCCTCGCTTGGTAGCCCCCTCGATATGTAGACTTCTCGCGCGCGCACAGCTGTAGTGACGATGACGCTGAACCCAGTGTGCCTTGTTTTTACCGGTCTCATGTGATAGTTTTCACCCTGTTTTCTGTTAATTAACAAGGCAACCTTTTCTTTGTTACTACTAGTGAATCTGAAATCATTCGGGGCAGACATAAAATATATCACTTCAACCCAATTATCGCAGCAACTATTTTAAAAGAAATTAGCTAGCTGCCCGTGCGTTGCACGGAACATCAAGATGCATTTGTATGAGTAGTTTATCTTGTGAGAGAAAAGGTTGAACGAGGGAAGGCCTTATTTGCGAACGTGGAGAGACGTGTGGGTATATTTTTGCAAAATTGCCATAGTTTCTTTCCTATCCGTTAGTTATAAATCCGACGGCCTATATTGCAGGATGGCACGCACACCATCATCACCAACTCTGTTTTCTACTCCCTCCGTCCGAAAATACTTGTCATCAAAATGGATAAAAAGAGATGTATCTACAACTAAAATACGTCTAGATACATTTCCTTTTATCCATTTTGATGACAAGTATTTCCGGACGGAGGGAGTATTTGTCTTTTTAGAGATTTCAACAAGTGACTAGGACCGGACCTTACCAACATACTCAAAAAAGTAGTCCATAATTTTGATGTTACCCTCTTTTCTTGGCGGTGCAGTGCCATCTGGATACCTCATAAATAAATCAAGGACAAATCTGACCCCTTCCTGAAAAGACATACGGAGCAAAATGAGTGAATCTACACTCTAAAATATGTCTACATACACATCCGTATGTGGTAGTCCATTTGAAATCTGAAAAAGACAAATATTTAGGAGCGAATGGAGTATATATAAGAGTAGACATGGAGATATATCTCCAGCATGGTCTACAACAAAAATGTGCTGGGCTGGTTAGCGCCGGATGCTCGCAACGCGATGACATGAGTTCGAATTCTGTCTTTTAACTTTATATTTTTATATTATATATTACTCTACTTATTTAATATATACTTCTTTCGCTACTGTACTGACAGTGGAACCCACAGAGTACTTAGAATACAAGATTAAGGATGGACTTGTTTCTTTTTAACTTTCTGTACGAAGCTGTAGCCACCCTGCAAGTCACGTGTACACTGTACATGCAATTAACTTTTTATAGAGGGACAATCATACAAGCAATTAACTCAAATGGATTGGATGTCACTCTATTATTTCCAGCATAAAGAGCATCTCCAACGGCAGCCGGCAAATTTCCTCCCGCTTCCTTAAGCGGAGGACGACATCAAACGCCAGCGGCATACATTTTTACAACTCTAACCAACTAGATGAAATTCGTGCAAACACGGACTGATTTTATATAAGCATGAAGGATTTCGTATAAAAAAGCTGGATCTTCATATAAACATGATGGATTTCATTACATTTACATGAACTAAGAGGTGCCAATCCGGCTCTCTTGTATAATTAATACTCCCTCCGTCCGGAAATACTTTTCCTAGAAATGGATGTATCTAGACTTATTTTAGTTCTAAATGGCCGCCCGCGGATCCCTTTGTCTTCCTCATGTCCGTCAGACACTTGCGGGGTCGACGAAGGTCCTCGGAAGAGACGAAGCAGCAAAGAAACCACCTGAATCCGCGGTCGTCGCCTCGGCGGTGGCCTTCATGGGTCCCAAGTGGCGGCGGCTTCCCGTGTTTTACTTCTCCTCGATGACGGCGGCGGACACGGAGAAGCTGGCCACCGACTCGTCGCTCTCCACGCACCCGGCTTTTGTCTCTGCCTGCATGGCGCTGCCGCAGGCACGGGAGGCGCGCCCACAGACACGGGAGGCGCGACCACTGCAGACACTGGTGGCGCGGTACGACGCGGCAGCGACGGCGCCCGTACCGGCGTGCCAGCCGCCATGCCGGCGTGGAGCAACTCGCCACTCCTCATCGAGCTGAACTGGAGCGGCGAGTTGCTGAACCACGCGCCTGCTTGGGGCGGCAACTGGCTCCGTCGGGCCAAGCGAGGTTGGTGAAGCACCGAGCGGCCTCGCCCGTATCCGGAGGGCTCGGCGGGCCACCCAGCCGGGTAATATGCCGGAGAACGGCTCATCGGAAGCCATCGGAAGAGTGGATAAAATGGTGAAGGAGCAGATGGGGGAGCGGCGGAGGGGTGCGATTCTTGCCCGCTGTCTGTCTGGCCTCGTGTAAATAGAGGGCGGACGGTAGGAGCTTGGCCGGCGTCTGGCCTCGTTTAAACTAAGGGCGGACGGGAGGAGCTCGGCCGGTGTTGCGTTTAATTCCGGCCCGCTCATGAACGGACGTGTGGCAGGAGTAGGATTCTCGGTTTGCATGCGGGTTTAATGGAGGGGCTTAATGGAGGCGTCGGGCGTGCAGCGGGCGGCGCAGTACTATTCGATTTGACAGCAGTAATGAGCCGTCAAATCACAAAGGCCCTCGCCTCTCGTGAAACCGACCGAGCTAGACTGCCCCGCCCTCTAGCCTTTTAAAAAATGTATATACTCCACTTTTGTACAGTAGTAGTATCAATGGATTGCGCCATGGAGCAAAACTTGAAATTAGAAAAAAAAAGGTGGTACATATAGAGAGCGCTCGTCGCCAAATTATGCATATAGTACTATTAAAAAGGCTTGTCACGGTGTCCAGCACAAGTGCACAACCCACCCCTCAAATAAAACTAAGCACCCTGGAATTCTTTGACAAAACTAAGCACCCTGAAATTTTTTGACAACTAAACTGCTGGCTATATGATGTTTGCCATATATATTGTGCGTATATAATGTGAAGAAACGAGTGGTAGTACTATACCAACTAAAAGATGAAATGTAAGAAATACTAGTATGTACGTACTGAAGAGTTAAAGTAACAAGAAGAAACATAACATAGTTCTGCTGGGGGCTCAACACAACACACCCCTCAAATTAAATTAAGCACACCTGAAATTAAACTTTGAAACTATTCCGGTAGACACTGCATTAGAACCACCATGAGCAACGACACTGCCACTTTACTCGGAGTCCTCGTCCACGTCCTCGACTTCGTCCTTGTCCCTCTTCCTCTTGGCCGATACTTCTTTGCTTGAACCGCACACTTGGTTGTTGCTCTTCATCCAACCCTTGTAGATATTGAAGCAAAGGTAGCCATCCATTGCAGCGTAGTGGATGTGGTCTATATCTAGTACATTCCGTTGCCATGCATGACGATGAAACGTGTATGGAGGTTTCTCCAGTTTACCATACGAAGGATGAACCATGGCTCCTGCCAGGGTCAGCATTGAAGGCTGACGAGAGGACACCAGCCGATTCTTCTGGAGGTCGAAGGTGTTGCCTACAATGAGGCCTATCCGACGCAGGACTTCTTTGTCGTTACCAAAGTCTACAGTAACGAATTTGACTAGGTTGCTCTCGAGGAAGTCCTTAAAATCCTGGCACTCAACGTCGGCATGGCATATGTGGTAGACCAAGCATAAGTCATGCACGCAAACGTGGATCACGGCGGGCTTCTTCCTCTCTTCGTCCTTTAGATCCTTCTCTCGTCCCAGGACTGTGGTGTACTCAACATCTAGCCCAGCGACCCACTCATCATCTGAGTCTTCGAACATGCGTCTGAAGCGAGAAAGGCATCCTTTCACCGTCGCGGAAGAACAGGTGTAGATGACGTCGAACTCATCGCTGGTGATGGTTCTAACCTTGTACTCACCGCCGATCGGGGAGATTTGGGACGCCATGAATTTGGGAAGAGGGTTAGGATTAGTGGAACTGCCATAATGTGAATGGACGGGACGACTAGGAGCAAACCGCCGTAGTATTGAACGACGTGCGGGGACGAGTAGGAGCGAACTGCCAGCGTGCGAACGGCAGGGTAGTGGCTTTCCATTCTCCCATGATACGGGCTTCCGAGAGCCCTTGGATCTAAGATCGAACGGTTGCATGGCGTGATTCTAGACCTATGGGTGAATATCCTATCCTGGAGGGTTATTCTGTAAATTTTCAGACACTTAGCATGCGACCGTTTGATCTCAGATCCAAGGGCTGCCAGTAGCCCGTATCGTGGTCGCGCCTACCACGACCGTCGCGTCGCTCGTGCAGTCACGCCCTTGGAGATTTAACACGGTGCGTTAGGCTATCTGATGTTGGCATGTCATACATAGTCATCACTTAGTCACTCATACTACAACAAGGTTTTGGCTATAAGGTTGGCTATAAGTGTATTTTTTTTACTTCTCTCTATCTCTTTCTTCGTACTCCCTCTGTCCCATAATATAAGAACGTTTTTGACACTAGTGTAGTGCCAAAAACGTTCTTATATTATGGGACACAGGGAGTACTAGTATTTATTGCATTTGCCAAGGAGTGACCTCTTCGAATGAAATGGTGTTGCTAAGTTTGCTTCATTTAATTAGCTATAGACTCAAAATTGTCTTTTCACCTAGGTACACGCGCTTAGCACCGTTTCTTCCTTGGGTCACCAAACTAGTCTCTCTCTTCTTGATTAACTTGCCACATCAGACTTTATGCCTATGTGGCCAGCTTAAGCACCTGTAGGAGCAAGTAAGTACAATAGTGCGCTTTACATGGCATTTTTGCATATGTGGAGGAAAGAGAAGTAAGGAAAAAGTGGAGAAGTGGGCTCTCATGCAAGAGCCAGCCTCTACTACATGGTGGAGCATTGGGAGAGGCACCTGTATGGAGGTGGTCAGGAATCGGGAGACTCACGCCGGTCGTAGCGCCGCAGTTAAAATGATAATGGCAAGTCAAATCATGGGGCCCCACCTGTCCAGCAGTAACTCGCTGTCAAATCACACAACCCTACATTTGCAACAGCCTACTCCGTCGTCTTCTCGCGTCTCTGTCGAACCGACTAGGCGGAACTGCCCCGCCTACCGCGCAGGAAAAGCCCGCGCAGTATACTCCCTCCGTCTAGGTGACCAAGGTGGAGAGGAAAACGAGAGAACTTAATGTTTAGTATTTGCTAAGGCTGGTTGTAATGGTACTAGCCTTAGCAATTTTGATGAGGTGTCCTAGAATTAAATGAAGAAAGAGAGAGAGTTGAGTACTATGTGTCATACATGGCAATAAATAAAGTATGGTACATGGCGCAGGAGTACTAAGTATTATTAATACAGTTTTGTTAGAACTCATCTAGATGAGATATAATTTGGTCTCATTCATCTTTTATAGCCATTGGATGTGATGCTATATAAGATGCGTGTGTGCTGACGTGGGTTGTATTTGTTCTTGTGCAACGAACTGACCACTGCATGTCATGTTTAATAGTCTCAAGTCATTAAAAGCATACAAGCCCCACATCTCTTCTTGGTTGATTCCTCTATTTATGTCAAAAAATAAGAAACAACATGAGAGTTAATGCACCACACCTATGTGTTTACTATTTGGTTTTCGTAAGATGACTTAATACTCACCTAGACGGAGGGAGTATTCGATTTGACAGCGGGCGGCGCAGTTCCCGATACGGCTTTAATGCAGACGAGGGAGGGAGTAGCAGTTCCCGATATGTTGAATGGCCAATGCATCCTCCTTCAATTAATGCATGAGGGAAGTAATGGGAGGAGGTCCGGGAAAAGAGGCTGCACGACGTGAATGCAACGCAGTTTGCCCTCATTGCCCTCATATAAAGGCACCCCTCCATTCCAATGCATCTACCACATCGTACGCACCTAAGCATTTGCCTAAGCACCTACACTAAGCGCAAAAGAGCTCACTCCAGACCCATGGCGGCGATGCGCGTGAGCGGCCAGCGGCTGCGCCAGATGGTCCATGACGCCGGCCTGCGACATGGCGTCGAGGATCGTCTCCAGACGGTGTTGGAGACCGGCTGGTGGATGGCCGCCGTCGATGCCAACTACGACTCTCAGTTGGACCAGATGATCGTTGCCACCAGCAACAAGTTCACCATCCTCAAGAAGCTCACGGACGACATCGCCGTACTCCTCCAGCCCGCGCGCCCGGGCTCCTCATTACCTTCCACCCTAATCGGCCTCCATGGCCGGAACCTCTTTCAAGCACTGGTGGCCCTGCGACTGCCCGCCGACGCCACGAAGAATGTCCACCTGGAGGTCGCGCTCGCCGCGAGGCGCCTCGCCCTGCAAGAATTCGTCGACCTACACATCCACGTGTACGAGCAAATCATGTACATAGGTATCTACAAGGCCAGTGAGGACGCTACGACGTTGGCCTTCCTCAACCGGCTGGAAGCCTTCGATGCCTTTGCTGAGAAGCACCTCGACCTCGCCACAAAAAAAGCCGCTCCTTAGCCGCCGGTCGGTGGCCCGACGCACTAAGTTGAGGAGGAGGAGGTCGTACATTCGTGGATCCATCTTTCTTCTTGCCTTCTGTAACCACCACTACGATCACATCATCGTGGCCTTAATTCTTATTGTGTTGTTGCATTCTCGTTCCATTCAATACCGACATGTGCAATCCCTTTGCTTAATTATATGCATCACTGTAACTAGTACTCCCTCCTTCAATTTATAAGTTGTGCTTACCTTTTCCATCAACTTCGTGCAACGCGCGGGCATCTTGCTAGAAACACTAGAATATGTCTATATAATCCGTATGTGATAGTCCATTTGAATCTCAAAAAAGAAAAATATTTAGGTACGGAGGGAGTAATATATTAGGAGTATATCAAAACAATAGTGATTTCTTTCAAGTTTGTGAACAAATACTACTATTCTACTACTTTGGATCCGTCGCAACGCACGGGCACATTGCTGGTAAAAGGAAAAGGCCTGCCGCGTTCGCGTCGCACCCCCACACGCCCGGGAATCGGGAGTACAACATGGCCCGTCCGGCACGACACATAGCTTAGGGAAGGCATGTTTCCTAGCATTTTCACTTTCATGTGGGACCGCCGTTGAGCAAACCGACACCCCGCCCGCCGCCGGGTTGGAAAACAGAAACGAGGGGAAGATCTAGCTGTAGCACGGAAGCCAAGAAATTTGGTGTCAGACGGGGCTCGTTGATAGAGTAGGAGCATTCCGTACTAGTACTACTCCTACTAGTACCAAGTTTGTACTCCTAATACTATATTACTAGTACTACCACTATACAACTAGTAGGTACGTGCACGGCACAACATCGTAGGAACAAAAAATGGGAAGATCTTGTTTTGGGTGATTTATCTTTTTTTCAATCAACGTAGTATGAATAATATGATGTGGGGGGCACCCATGAAGCTTATGTGGCTTGGTTGCATGGCTACGGAAGGTTAGAGAAAAATAAATAGATAATGTGTTTAGAGTGCACTCCACTAAATAGATATACTTTGGATCCATTGCAATGGACCGGCACATCTATATCTATACCCCCTATATAGTGTGTGAAAAACTTTGAAAGTTGGTCGTTGGATGAAGCCAATCTGACGGTACAAAGATGGCAAATCCGAGCACTACTGGCCGTTGGATATCATCCACCAGATTCTGCCACATGTATAATCTAGAAGACTCCATGTTTGAACTTAATTCATGACTAACTTTGCCACAACTAAGCTTAGGCAAAGTTATTAGTTCTTCAAAATGAGAGCCACAAGTTGGCAAGCCTAAGGGAATCTTGCCACATTTTTTGTGTGTATGTCATGTGGGGCCTTAGTGTGGCTTGCCTAAGGTGTGGCTTGAACCAAACACTCACCTAAGTTAATCAAACTTGCCTAACCTTACATTCCACCAGATTTTGCCACATGTTAGAATCCAGAAAGCTCCACATGTAGAAGCATAATGCACAAACCACCAGAATCTCATGCGTGCAATGCACGTGTACCTTACTAGTACTAGTTGGTAGTAGTAAGAAACAAATTCCAGTTTTGGCACGAGCTCGTACTGCGGGAGCACCACAAGGCCTGCCGCAGGAGTTACATTTCCCTCTCGGGGCCCATGGGACCGAACTTCAGTGGCTTAGTGCCCGACCTATGAGTCAATGACATGCGGACCTTAAATGCGGCTGGCCCACATATCATTCTCATGGTGGTGGCGTGGTTCGCGACTCACTCGTTCGAGATGAACCGGCCGGTGGTGGCGTGGCCGTGGCGAGGGTGCCACAGCTGGGCGTCGGGGCGTTACGAGGCGTAGATGGCCACACCGGCGGGTACTACCTGTAGTACATAAGTACTCCAGCTGAGGATTGATGACCGGGACGAAATGTGTCACAGCCGCTGGATGAAAATTCGATGGTGCGGGAGTACGGATCGGAGCACAGCAGCGGAGCAGACAAACAGCGTCCAATCGGGTGTGTCTGTGGTAGAAAGTTGATGGTCGCCGCAGTTCAGCTGGCCTGCATGTCATGCACACAAAGGCAGAGGAGCGGTGGGGCCAAGAGGGATGAGGGGCACGTCGGGGGGATGAGGATCCCCTGATGCGAACAATCCTACCATTCTGTCACTGACATGTGGGACCCATAAGCGCGGGTCCCACCTGTCAGCGAAGGAAAGGCAAGGCAAGGCAGTGATAGCCATGTAAGAGGATCTATGTGCACGTCGGGGGACGTCGTGCCGTGGGTTGGAGCGGCGTCGTGGGAATCGCGTGTGGGTGTGGCAGTGGTCGAAACAAGAAACGTGATGGTCGCCGTGGTTCAACTTCCATGGACAAGCTGTCATGTCTGCTGACACATGTATATCAAAACTAGAGTGTTTATATTTCAAGCACGTGAACAAGTATTATTCTACTACTTTGGATCCATTGCAACGCACGGGCCAGCACATTGGTAGTAGTAGTGTCCATCTCTATCTCTAGAGGCCTTCCCTCGTTCATCCTTTTCTCTCACAAGATAAACTACTCATACAAATGCATCTTGATGTTCCGTGGAACACACGAGGATGTTTCCTTGGGGGTCTCTCCAGCGCAGCATGGCCGTAGTTGCAAGTTGACGCCCCTTGAGATGCCGACGTTGAGGGGCACTCTGATTTCCTCCGATGAGCAGGTAAGATGAGTTTGATCACGTAGTAAATGCATTCTAAAGACTACTTCCGTGTCCATTTCCTAATTCTCCCCCTGCCCACTGTTTCACAGGTTAGGCTCAGTGCGAGTGGAGATTGGCTTGCATATGTACGGGAGGGTACCAACATCAATTTGCACAACATTTACAACGGTGACACCGTTCCCGTAGAACCTTTGTCCAACATTGGGATTAGCCATGCAACGGGCCACCGCATGAATTGGTACGATGGAACCACGGTGAGATTGAATAAGATAGCACAAACCTTGCACATGGCGGTCAAAGGCGGACCATGCTGTCTGCGGCCGATTTGTTGCCGTACGAGTAGGAAGACGCTGTGCTCCTTTCTAACCGCATCTTCGCGGTGACAAAGCAGGGGACTTATTTTGTATGGGACACATCCTACGATATACTCCCTCTCTCCCATTTTATTTGTTTTGAATCTTTTCGTTTTATAAGTTTCAAATTCAAATTTAGAGCTCCCCATCACATGTTGAGATTACAATGTCCATTAAATCGTTGCGTGCATGTATAGTAAAGAAACAAATCTCGAGTTTGGCACGAGTTCGTGCTGCGGGAGCACCACAAGCCCTGGCGCAGGAGTTACATTTCCCTCTCAGGGCCGTCGGGACTGAGCTTCAGCACCTTACTACACCTACCTTTGAGTCAATAACATGTGGACCCGATAGGTGACTGGTCCACATGTAATGCTCCCGTAGGCAGAGGGGCAGTGGGGCCAAGAGGGGTGAGCCGCAGGTCGGGGGACGTGTGGTTTCATGGGTTCGAGCGGCGTCGTGGGAATCGCGGGTGGCTGTGGTAGAAACTTGATGCTCGCCGCATTTTAGGTGGCCCACATGTCATGCACACAAAGGCAGAGGGGCGGTGCGGCCGAGAGGGGTGAGGCGCATGTCGGGGGGCGTGGTGCCGTGGGTTGGAGAGGCGTCGTGGGAATCGCGAGATGAAACATGATGGTCGCTGTAGTTGAACTTCCATGGACAAGCTGTCATGTCTACGGACACATGCACTGCATACCGATCACTGGAAGGAGTAGCAGAGAAAGCTATATATGCGGATAAATAGTTCCTTATAGTCAAGCGGACCCACGCTACTACTCTGTTCCAAAGACATGCACACCATCGAAATAGTCCATCTATATCAATATACACCGAGAGGGAATAATTTTTTTACAAGAGAGGAAATAGTTCATCCATCCATAATGCCCTCCTGCTGGTGCAGCCTTTTCTTCTTCTTCTTCTTCTTCTTCTTCTTCTTATTCTTCTTCTTGTTCTCATTCTCTGTGGGAGACGGCTTCGCAACAAGCTCTTTGGACCTTGCAGCTATCTCGAAACTCAAACGGGCATCGAGGGCAGCATATTTTATCCGCTCGTACGTCAAGGGATAATTCTCCCATCCAGACGACCTTAATGCCACCGTCTCATCACCCTTCTAAAGATTTGTACCGAGCACAAAATTTGCTACGTCGAATAGGGATGGTGTCTGTTTATCACAATCTTCTACAGGAATTTTGATTCTGGTTTGTAGGTCAGCGATGCTTTTCAAATCAAGGTTGTACGGCTCCATCTTCTGTTTGTCCCCTTCGATGGCTGCCCCACAGAAGTATAAGTCCTCCCGAGACAAGAAATCGTGAAGCTCACCTGGTATGGAGGGCGAGTGTATGATGTGGTACACCAAAACATCATCTTCGAGGCACAGCTGAAGGACGGTGGCGCGCTGGATCTTCCCAGGGGCACGCTCTGTGTACTCTGCATCGAGACCGATGCCTCATCTCTACCTTTTCGAGGGAGTTGGATACATTGTTGATCCACTGCCGAACAACCCTTGGGTGGACGGTGACGGTGGCAACTATGCGCACCGAGCCTTCGACGAGGACATGTTGGATGCTAAAAACCTGCATCTCGATCTCTTTCGCCATTTGGAACCGCTGGAACGTAGGGCTATGGTTTGGAGAATTAGGATTAGATGGCTAGTCTAACTGAAGTAGTAGATGATTATTTAAAGAGGTTAAAACAATGTGAACGTAGTGGGGTTTGGATGCAAATGAAGACGAAGGGGAGGTGAAGAAGCCGAGGAGAATCGGTTCCCGATGGAGAAGTAAATGGGAGAAGTGGCATGCAGGCAGTTGATTAGATGGCTAGGTAGACTAAACGAAAAGGCTATGCGGGTAGACTAATGAGTCATACCTGTTCGTGTACGTGCCCATCCTTCCTAATAGGTGGGACCTATGCAAACAGATAAAAAAATGTGTCGTAGTTTTTTTTGAGCGCGTGAGTGGGAGACACAACATTCTCTGTTAAGGAATACTCCCTCCGTTTAGGTGAGTATAAGTCACCTTATGAAAATCAGGTTTTCCCAAAACCTTTAGGAGTGGAGCATTAACTTCCTGCTCGATCCCTCCCAGCCTCGTTAGCCAGCGTTCTCTTCCTCTGCTGCCGCATTCTACCTTTCCATTTTTCCTCTTCTCAAGTGTGGAACGATCTGCATGCCGTCCTTGATGCACCAGAACGACCACTGCATGCATCGCGGCAGGGCGTTGATTGGGCATGCACGAGAATTTGGTTCTGCTCGCAATATGGATGATACCTGAACGATGAAGTGAACAGGCATGCTAGCACGGGAGACCTATTTCCGCTATACAATACTGGAGTACTCATGTTCCTACTACTACTAGTAGTAGTAGTACAACTGTGGTACACTTGATGGTCAAAATATTATTCATCCGGTCCTCACAGTGAAGTGACAACACCCTGCGCCTGACACTAGTCCAGGCGGCGTGTTCGGGTTACCAAAGTCAGCCTCACCCTATGCACTGTGCAGTCTGTCACCGCCGCTGTACAGCACATTGGCGCCTCGCCTCGTCTCCCTCTCCGCTCCCATAGCACCACTCCATCTCCATCTCCTTCTCTGTCCCCGTCTCCGTCTCCATCTCACAGTGCCCCCGTGTACCGTCGCCTCACTCGCCTCCCCCAGTACCACTATTCCCTCGCTAGCCGCTCCAGCACCGACATCCTTCTCCCCCGTAAATCAAGCACCCTTCCAAACTCCACCATGGCCGAACGCGAACCGCGCAGCATCCATATGAGCCGCGATTGGAGCAATCTCCCCAGTGACATCCTCGACCTCTGTTGTTCGTGTATGGATATGTTGAGCGCCCTGCGGCTGGCTGCATGCTCGAGGGACATGCACACAGCCATCGTTGAAGCGAGGCCTAAGCTTTTCAAGACACCCTGCTTGCTGCTATCTGGTCTTGCAAGATTGGCTCACCATGATACGGAGGCGTGCATGATGCCCCTCGACTTCAATCCGATCTCCATTAGCCGAAACTTCTTTGCAGGTATGTAGTGGGTCGCCGTACATCATTTCCCTCGACATTGATCCGATCACCATCGCCCGAAACTTCTTGGCAGGTATGTACTGGGTCGGCATGAACTCCCACTGGATGGCTGCCTTCAGAGAAGACGGTAAAAAGTTGGTGCGCGTGAACTTCCAGACCTCCCATGAGATTATCCTTCCTCTGTTGGATTGTATAGAGTATTACCATCGCGGTCCAAGTCATCTAGATTACTACGTTAGTTGGACGGACCTTGTTTTGCAGAAGATTGTAATCTGCCAAGTGCCCACACGACATGCGAATTACACAGACTTCAAGCTAATTGCCTTGTTCGACCGCGGACTCGCCTATCTTTACGCCGGCGCCTTCTTTAGCTGGAGACAACTCGGCTCACAGTGGATCATCGTCAAAGCTGATACACACTTCTGTGATGCTATTGAACACAATGGCATCATCTACGCGATCGACAAAGCAGATGGCACCACGTATTGCTGGGACGGCGCGTGTAAGTTGTTTCCGTCTCATGTTAATGATGACGCCATGACACTATTTGAACTTTTTGTGATGATTGGCATATCCCTGTTTGAGCATAACTATGGAAATGTATTAGAGACGCCGTAAATCAGCTATATTTGGAATGAGTTAATTCATGCGATTGTGACCATGTCATTACAGCCAATTTGTACCCTGAATAATCAAACGGTTAGGAATATATGGATATTATCCTTATTTTACAGTAATCCATATACTACTACTAAATATGAGTGTGTATCAATGGCCATGTTAGTTTCCTCAGTTTCATGATGTAGAAACATGCACCACACTGTTGGTTTCATCTAACCATACATTAGGGAAGTAAATGTGCATATGGAGAACTCTATATTTGGAAGTAGTGAAATCCTGCAATGCTTACCATGTGTACATACCTATATTCGCCCTTCAGCAATCAATGGCTAGAATAATATCCTCACAAAATTTTTGCCCACAGAACACGAGTATATAACAATGCATGGTCTGTTAGTTACCTTGAAGAATTTGTTTGTGAGGACAGAACATGATTACTCCCTCTGTTCCCAAATATTTGTCTTTCTAGAGATTTTAACAAGTGACTACATACGGAGCAAAATGAGTGAATCTACACTCTAAAATATGTCTACATACATCCGTATGTTGTGTCTATTTGAAATGCCTAGAAAGACAAATATTTGGGAACGGAGGGAGTACATAACATGTATGACATGGTAGTTTCCTGTGAAGAATCGATTGCGAGATAACATGAGTATAACCATGCATGGCACTTCTATATTTTTGAACCTAGTATACATTTCCCTGTATTTTCCTCCCAGTTCCAACAGGGACATATCAATGATGTTTCTTGCATTATCCTACTCATACTCTGAACAATGCTGATCTTACATTAACAATGCCTGTCCTTTTTGATATGATGCAGTGTCCCTACAGTTACTGCCCTTTGTAATCACACCACCTTTGCCAAAAACAGGGAAGCACAACTGGTTCCTCGCTCGATCAGACGACGGCAAAAGACTGATGATCATTCGGACACATGAGCCAGAAAAGTTATATTGCAAAAACCCCACTGTATACAAGCACCGTGTAATACGTGAGTATCCGGACAATGGCTGTTACGTCTATGAGCAGGATACCAGCTTGTTGGGGCCTTTAGGATTTTTTAGTTGGAGGCGGGTAAACAACCTTGGTTCACACTCTCTGTTTCTCAGACTCAATTATCCGATTAACCAGGAGATCACCGTTGGCAAGGACCTTGATGGCAGTGAGGCTTTGTTTGCTATGGAAAACTGTGTCTACGCGGCGAGCCCTAGAAGTTCGGGAGCAAACTCCCCTGATTGTCAACGATACAGCCTGCAACCAAAAGAAGGTGAGAATGACAAAGGCATCCGGATTAACTTTGATCCTTGGATGTCTCAATTACGACAGGCAGTGATGTGGTTCAAGCCTTCAGGTTGATAGGTAATTGGGCTGTTGCATCGAAAGGGTGGAGTACTGGTGTCTCCGGATCACTGGTCGCTGAAGCGGGGCTGCAAATTATGATGGTGTTGGATCATCTCTTCGAATGACTTTGTTGTCTTTGCTGCTGGTTCTGGATGGGTAGTTCTTTCTTTTGTTATGCATATTCCTTGTCATTTGGTCATCCTCGTCTATGTCACTCTTACTATGTAATAGTTGCTTCTGTTTAGAATGTCATTCTCGTCCGGATCACGAGAGTCTGAGCGCTGCAGATGGGTGCATTTTGGTGGTGTAGCAAGACTTCTTATGAACTATCATGTCTTGTTGTTTATGTCAGTAGTAGTCACTAGTCAGTGTTTGAATGTTGTATATATCGTTGTTTCGAACTGTTTATTGTCTCGAACTACTGGTGGGCTAAATGAGGGCATCACCATTCTCTAGTGTTCAGAGTATATCTCCTTTTTTCAAGTTATATAATTTGAGCTCAGTGTCTTTTCAATGATGTACACTTGTTTGGGCCAGTGAGATGTCGTTGAATATGGGCCGAGTAGTAACGCAATGCCAAACAGGTCAATTATGACTCTCAGGCCGGGCTCTCAAAAGATCCTGAAAAAAAGGCCGGGCTCTCCAAAAAAGAAAGAATAAGGACTCTTAGGCCGACATGTGGGCACCACCGGTGTTTTCGTGCGCTTGCGCGCCGAGAGCATATTTGCGCGTGCTCGAAATTCATGCTACCTTTTCATCCCGAGTCTCCTGCCCCTCCCCCACCTCTGGAATCTCGATTCCTACTCCAGTTCCCCCAAATCCCCCTCCTGTACTCCCTGTACTCAAGCGCACTATCATGTCGCCGGTCAACGCGGATCTCCGAGCCGGAGATCCTGAGGTCCGTCCTGCCTTCGGTCGCTGCGTGCTGTCGCTCAACAGTGGCATGGCAGCGCTTGACGACCAGTTTGCCGGCAAAGTGCTGATGGTAACCATCAACGGCGACCGGCCTCCCGTCTCGCCGGACGGCCTTGCCAAAGCTCTTGGCATTGCGCACGGCATCCAAATAAGAGACTTGCTCGTCGAAGTCTGTCCGCCACCGGCTGATTTCTTCGTCAGGTTCCGGACAACTTTCGACTACAGTCGTGTGTTCGAATCTTCCCGGCGTTTGTTCTGCGATGGCGCGCCGGTGAGCTTTGATCGGTGGCACCCAGGATGGGGCTCGGTGCCCTATGAGCTTGAGTTTTTAACAAAGCTTACCTTCCACGGCATGCCTCGACGTGCTTGGAACAGCGAGTCCAGGAACGAGCTTATCAACGACCTTGGAGGTGAGCTTGTAAGTATGTTTGTTCCTCCAGACAGCTGGGCTCTGACGGTTATGGCATGGATGAAGAAGTCGGCCACCATACCGAAGGTGATTGGTGTTGAGATACCGGTGCAGGAACCGGGGTTGTACTATTCGTCGCCACCAAGGCCGCCGCGGACCACGTTAGGGATGTACCTGTATCGAGTGTTCGTGCATGTCGAAGAAGTGATCAATCCATCAATCGAAGTCCTGCCGCCGCCGCTGGTGCCAGGGTCCGTCAACGACGTCCATTACAGGAGTCAACGTCAGACTTTCCCCGTGTTGCTCAGAACGATGGATGGCACAGGGCCTACTCCATCGCGCGGCGGAGGCCACTGCTTCTTTGGGAGAAGAGGCAGGGCTGGCTGCCTGGATGTGCTCTAATTTGAGGTAACAACTGAATCTTGTCAGATACTAGTTAAATCCGAGCTATGGGTGTGAAGCACTGATATGCCAGTACATTTGATTGTGACCTGTTCTAATTTTGTACCTGAACTTTTTTTAGAAAGGGCTGTACGTCAACTTAATGTGCTAGCAGAACTTATTGTGTTGTGTGTCTGTTTTCTTTGCACAACATTCAAGATATTTCCCCGTCATTGATAAAGACGATGAACCGTTATGTACGACTTCGTTGGTTTCAACATAGCCCTTCCCGTAGCGATCCACTGCTTCCATCCTGATTGTGCCGCCTGCGTGAAATTTTTGTATGCAAGTTCAGTGTGCTATGATGTTCTATATGATTGTGTCAACTATATAAGTTTTTACTGAGCATCAGCAATGCATATGGCTGAAAGATGTATTTACGAGCATTGACCGATGGGTCTCTCTCTATCTCTCTCTCTCTCTCTCTCACACACACACGCACACACACGCGCACACGCACAAGTGGGACCGTTGAATTATTTATTTGCTCGTGACAGCTTTTAATTAGGTTCCACTGTAATCTAACTTTTTTCTTAAGTTATTAATTGAGCTCAGTGACTTCAAAAAGTTGCACAGAAGCCTTATTTGGGCCTTTCCAGCGTCGCTGAATGTGGGCTGAGTAACCATGTTAGGTTGTACTGTACTACACAGGCCTTTTTTTCAACACAGGCAATACAACTGGGCCGACAGTTGTACACAATATCCGGGTCAACTTGTTATTCTCCGCCCCGCTGGGCTGCAAACTTTCCTAGGAGGTATGCATTAGGCTTAACAAGAAAATGGACTTTAAGAAATAATAAATGGGATGTAAATATAATAACTGGACAGTTACTATGCACCAAACACGTAATTAGTTTGAAAAATATATTATTTTTGGAATTTGAAAATTTTAATTTCATTACTTGTTGCGCGCGCAATATTTCATTGGATTTTAACGTAATACAACTTTATTTTGAAATTATATTTAACCTGACTAGAAATTTCGGATAAAAATATTTCGGATCCCATCAAAATGTGGGATTTTTTTTGAATTCTGTTTTGAGCGGTTGTTTGAAATTATTAATCGTTGTCCTAGCTAGAAGTTGGGCTGTACTTTTAACAAACTGTAAATGGGCTGTAGTAAATTCCATTAGAATTAAAAAAATGGGCTGTACATTCTTACAAATCGCAAATGGGGTATATGTTCTCTGCCAAATCCGAGCTGTCGGCCTACTAAGTTGACGCGTACCAAGGGCTTTGTCAACTTAGTCAATATAAACGATTCTAGCTGCAGTGATCGTGCGTTGTCCATCTAACGGCCGTAGTGCTTCTTCAACCTATGGTCTTCTTGCTCCAGCCGCCCAAAGTAGCATCGGTCGTGTCGCGTGCTCCTGCCTCCCGTGGCCGGCTGTGATGCCGCGGAGGCCTCACCGCCCCGTACTACTCCCACCGCTGGCCAGGCCATCCCTCTACTCACCCACACCCCCTGTTATTCTGCGGCGACGATAGCCTCACACCGCAGCCGAACCAGTGAAACCTCATACTCCTCTCCGTGCGGGCTTCCACTGCTGCGTCTTCCCCGGGTCCGCGTCGTCCCCTTCCAAGGCCTCGCCGTCGTCCAGACCACCGCCCTGGTGCTCTTGGCGCGACGTGGTCAACGACCGACTTCCATTGGAAGAGTACTGTACGTGGAGAGGCTGACAGCTGGGTCCAGGCGGCCGCAAGGAAGTGCCTCCTTATTACGCGCAAAATAATTATTCCCCCACCTGACAGCAGGGACCCACCGGACGGGCCACCTTATTTCGCGAAAAAAACGTTTCCCCCTGACTGCTGGGACCCACCGGACGGGCCAGCGTATTTCGCGAAAAAACGTTCCCACCGCTGTCAGCTCGGACCCACTGGAAGTGCCTCCTTATTACGCACAAAAAAATGAATACTCCCCCTGCTAGCTGGGACCCACCATGGTGGGAGGCTGACTTGTGGGCCTACTAAGTTGACTGGGACGGGGGCCTTTGTCAACTTTAGCCAATATGAACGATTCTAGCTGCAGTGACCGTACGATGTCCATCCAACGGCCGTAGTGCTTCTTCAACCTTTGGTCTTCTTGCTCCAGCCGCCCAAAGCAGCGCCGGTCGTGCCGCATGCTCCTGCCTCTCATGGCCGGCTATGCTGCCGCGGAGGCCTCACCGCCCCCTACTATTCCCACCGCTGGCCAGGCCCTGCGGCGACGACAGCCTCACACCGCAGCCGAACCAATGAACCCTCGTACTCCTCTCCGCGCGGGCTTCCACTGCCGCGTCTTCCCCGGCTCCACGTCGTCCCCTTCCTAGGCCTCGCCGTCGTCCACCGCCGTGGTGCTCTCCGCACGGCGTGGTCAAGGAACGACTTCCATCGGAAGAGTACTGTACGTGGAGAGGCTGACAGCTGGGTCCACGGCCACAGCCCAGTTTTTTTGTGATTTGCCAAGTAAGTCGCTTTGTCAGGCCTGTTGGGCTGCAAATCTTTCAAGACGAGGAGAGCTTTTATTCGGCTGGCCGAGAAAATGGTCCATCAGTAATGAGAAATGGGCTGTACATTTTTAAAACACATCAAACAGGCAATTAGTTTCAAATATCTTTTTTCATTTCGAGATTTTAAATTACATTAATTTTTATGCGTGGAGAATTTGTTGGATTTTATATTGATATACATTTATTTTTAAAATCAGTTTGAATGTGAGTCGAAATTTCGGGATTAAAAACAGTTCGGACCGCACCGAAATATGGAAAATTTTGTATAATTTTTTAACCGTGGCCACAATATGGGCTGTAATGCTAACAAAAAGAACATGGGCTCCAAAAAAACCTTAATAATTAGCAAATGGGCTGTAAATTATTAGAAATAATGGCAGATGAGCTGTATGCTGTTTTCCACAGATTTGAGGCTTTCCTAAAAAAAGTTGACGCACAAGCAGTGACTGTTGGATGGCCATCCAACGGCCGTCGTGCTTCTTCAATCTATGCTCTTCCTGCTCCAGCCGCTCAAACAAGCGCCGGCGGGACTGCCTGCTCCCTCCTCCCCGCGGCCGGCTCTGCTACCGCGCAGGCCTCACCGTACTCCCATCGCTGGCCTAGCCATTCCTCTACTCACCCACACCTGCTGTTATTCTCCGGCGACGGCAGATGAACCAGTAAACCCTCGTACAGTCGTACTCCCCTCCGCGTGGGAAACAACTGCCGAGTCTTCTCTGCCTCCGTGTCGTTCCCTTCCTAGGCCTCGCCATCGTCCACTGCCCTGGTGCTCTCGGCGCGGCCTGGTCAACGTGGTCAACGACCGACATGCATCTGAAGTGGACTGTACGTGGAGAGGCCGATAGCTGGGTCCACGGCCGCACGCAAGGAAATGCCTCCTTATTATGCGCAAAATAATGATTCCTCCACCTGACATCAGGGACCCACCGAAAGGGCCTCTGTATTTCGCGAAAAAATGTTACCGCCGCTGACAGCTCGGACCCACCAGCTATATCTTCGCATGCAAGGAAGTGCCTCCTTATTACGCACAAAAAAAATGAATACTCCCCCTGCTAGCTGGGACCCACCATGGTGGGAGGCTGACTTGTGGGCCTACTAAGTTGACTGGGACGGGGGCCTTTGTCAACTTTAGTCAATATGAACAATTCTAGCTCCAGTGACCGTACGATGTCCATCCAACGGTCGTAGTGCTTCTTCAACCTCTGGTCTTCTTGCTCCAGCCGCCCAAAGCAGCGCCGGTCGTGCCGCATGCTCCTGCCTCCCGTGGCCGGCTGTGCTGCCGCGGAAGCCTCACCGCCCCCTACTATGCCCACCGCTGGCCAGGCCCTGCGGCGACGACAGCCTCACACCGCAGCCGAACCACTGAACCCTCGTACTCCTCTCCGCACGGGCTTCCACTACCGCGTCTTCCCCGGCTCCCCGTCGTCCCCTTCCTAGGCCTCACCGTCGTCCACCGCCCTGGTGCTCTCGGCGCGGTGTGGTCAACGTGGTCAAGGAACGACTTCCATCGGACGTGGACTGTACGTGGAGAGGCTGACAGCTGGGTCCACGGCCGCAGCAAGGAAGTGCCTCCTTATTACGCGGAAAATAATGATTCCTCCACCTGACAGCTGGGACCCACCGGACGGGCCACTGTATTTTGCGAAAAAAACGTTTCCCCCTGACTGCTGGGACCCACCAGCTACATCTTCGCACGCAAGGAAGTGCGTCCGGGTAAACAAAAACGATTCGCCCCCTGACTGCTGGGACCCACCAGCTACATCTTCGCAGGCAAGGAAGTGCCTGACAGTCAGGACCCACCTGGTCGAAGCGTACGTAGCATTGTCATTCTACTCGCGAACGTGTACGTACATATATACTGGTGGATGTAGAGGCGCACACGTGTCGTAGTAGAGGCGCGCACGTAGCATGTACACGTACATACAGCGGCCAGTGTGCAAGAAAGAAAATACGGCCACGTACGTACATACGGGCAGGGTCTCGAACGCCTACTCGCGCATACGTACGGCCAGGGCTCGTGTACATGGCTGGGTCGGAACGGAGAAACAGCGTCGTCGTCGTGTTCATGGGGAGCCAACCGGCTGGGTCGGAACGGAATGCGTCGTCGTGTTCATCGGGAGGGCTTGAATGGAACAGCCGATGGAAACGAGGCCTGGCGTACCGCAGAACGGAGGAAACGGCCTTGTGTTCGACCGGCCACATTTGAAACGGGATCCTGTTCATCGGGAGGGGTCTGGCGTACCGCAAAACGGAGGAAACGGACCTCCTACGGTCGAAACGGGGGTCCTGTTGATCGGGAGGGGTGTGGCGTACCGCAAAA